>NC_051231.1:1575000-1597500 GCF_015220715.1 Pygocentrus nattereri | reverse complement strand
CTTTCATCTTTCATTATGATGCATTACTGTCATTCCTTGATGTTGAGAGCAAGTGTATTATATTGTGAGGTAATTACATTCCATGTGTTGAGAGTCTCATTGTAAACAGGGTTCAGCCAAGGGCCTCCGAGCTTCTATAAAGAGCCGTATTCCTGTGGTTTGTCTCAGCATGAGCTGTGTGTTTACCACAGGCTGACGCATTAGCGGAGGAGTTTATATCCTCCCTTGCCCGCATGGCTCAAAAAAGACAAGTCCTCTCATCTTAACCGCCAGAGAGCCACACATTGTGGGGTGTTTATAGAGTGAATCATCGCACATGCTTACGACTTCTGTTTATTTGGTTTGAGACGTGGATTTGAGATCTAGCGTCCAACGTAAAGTTGAAGCCGTCTGACACGTCTCGTTTACGGACGGCAGAAAGCATATTGGAATGATGGATGTTCTGGGCAGAAATTTGTTCTAGAGTTCTGGCTCGAGAACCTTCCCAATAAATCCGTCAGATCAGTCATCGTTGATCTTCAGTGACGACTGATCTGACGGATTTATTGATAAGCTGAGGCCAGTCGTCAGGGAGAGCCCTGTGATGTTTCTGATTTAGATCCCCGTGGGTCCTCACATCAAACGACCTCATAAATCCAACGGGAGCAAACACAGTGCAGCAGGTCACCCAAAGGTAACTCTCTTCGTCTCCTCTGAAGGACCTCTGTTGGTATTAATTAATGGCCGAAGGCTTCCAAACACATCTGGTCTCTCGCTCAGTCATGACCGGACCCGTGTGTTTAAAGTGTGCGTAAGCTCTTGAAGCTGTTTCCTCTGTTCGCTCGTAGCGTTAGGAATAGCTCGTATCCTTTTCATGACCCTCTAGCAGTTTTAACGTCAGGGCTGCAGTAATGAGGGATCTATGGTTGCGTAACTTGCTAGGAAGTGGCCGGGTCGTAAATTACGCGTCCGAAATGGCTCATTTGGGGATGGGACTTTCAGTGGAGGCTCCTAATGTGCTGGTCAGTGAGCTTTATAAATACCCCTGAGAACATCCGCAAGCTGTAAACTATGTATAACCTATTCCCCCTTGTCTGTTTGTATTTGCCCCTGACCGAGCTTTTCCAGCCCTGGAGGACTTCCCTTTGACTTCTTTTGCCAAACTGTCAGTGCAGATGCTGAAGATATGAGAGATACGGTGAGGTCCCATCATGCTGTTTGGTCTGCAAGATGAACCAGTGACCTAGATTTGAGATTTAAAGTCATTATTTCTGCTTTGAATCAGTGATTAGGGCAGCAAAGGATAATTTACTTGGTCATTTTCAGTTAGTCATTCCCCCCCAGTGTTGTCACAACCAGTTGAATCCATTGGGCAGGTTAGGGGTGTCAAGCTCAACCACTAGAAGGGCCATATTAAAAAATCTCCACAAATCTGTGGGCCAGAGAACACCTGTGTTTTTCATTTTAATTTACATTTTGCTATAAATCAAAGTGACCACTGTTTATTCAAAATATGCAAAAACCTCAGCGCGGGCAGTTGTAGTAGTTGTAGCAGTAAGTTCATTAAGACTTGGACTCAGTTAATGATCTACTGAGCTAATGCTGAGCTAATTTCTCTGCATTCTTTGTTAGCCCCCTTTTACCCTGTTCTTCAGTGGTCAGGACCCCCATGGACCCTCACAGAGCAGGTACTATTTGGGTGGTGGGTCATTCTCAGCACTGCGGTAACACTGACCTGGTGGTGGTGTGTTAGTGTGTGTTGTGCTGGTCTGAGTGGATCAGACACAGCAGTGCTGCTGGAGTTTTTAAACACCTCAGTGTCGCTGCTGGACTGAGAATAGTCCACCAACCAAAATCATCCAGCCAGCAGCGTCCTGTGACAGTGATAAAGGACTGGAGGATGACCACCACAAGCTGTGCAGCAGCAGATGAGCTGTCGTCTCTGACTTTACATCTACAAGGTGGACTGACAAGGACGGAGTGTCTAATAGAGTGGACAGTGAGTGGACACAGTGTTTAAAAACTCCAGCACTGCTGTGTCTGATCCACTCGTACCAGCACAACGCACACTAACACACCACCACCACGTCAGTGTCACTGCAGTGCTGAGAATGACCCACCACCCAAACAGTACCTGCTCTGTGAGGGTCCATGGGGGTCCTGACCACTGAAGAACAGGGTAACAGAGTATCAGAGAAACAGATGGACTACAGTCTGTAACAGACTACAGAGTGGAACTATACGGTCAGTGGAGCTGATAAGATGGACAATGAGTGAAGAAACAAGGAGCAAAATAACACAACAATGGAATTTTGTCCATATTGTGAAGCTCTAGTAGAGACTCCATGTGGTCTGAACATCCAACAGTTTCTGCTGTGCCGTGCGTTTAAACAGCCCAGCAATGTCCTTGGTGGTCTCAGCTCATCATCTCATCATCTTGAGGTTTGTGTTTGCTTGAGAGGATGAAGCTTTGGTGCAAAGCATGGCCTCGCGGAGGCGAGTTGACCTGACCTGACTACATGCTCGTTATGTAATTCCTCGCCGACTGTGTCTGGAACTAGCTGTGATCTGCACGACTCTGTCGTTATCCCGGCTTTGATCTGTCTCTACGATAACACTGTTCCAGAAACCAGCGCTAATGAAAAACAAGATACAGCGGGAGAGGAAGTTCACTGTGGCACTCTAAAACGGCTCTCAGCAGAGATGCTATGAAGATAAGTCGCGGCTCTCGCTGTACGGCCTGTGGAGAGAGTATTATCATAAAAGGGCAGAAGCTAATGCACCTGAGTTTACCCAGGATTCTGAGTGGTATTTCCATCCCATTTTCAGCCAAGGGAAGGATTTCTAAATGGAATTCAATACTTCTCAAAAGGCTAGCAGTTCATTTAATGGTACTGTACTTTAAGGTGTAAAATTCAGGGTCAGGACCGCTGAAAAGGCCCTTAATGGTGCAGTTCTTAAAAACGTCTTCCAACCCTTTTTTCTTCAAATATATTTTTCAGAGCTTTCTTTGAGAAATGCTTGCTTCTAAAGTAAGAACACTGCAAAAACAACTCCTGTAAGTTTTACAATGTAACTTTTAAGAACCTGAATCAGCCTAAAACAACAGTCTAGTCTGCAAAAAGTTGATGAAACTGGATTGTATGCCCTGTGAAACCTGTGATGCCACAGAAGAACCACATTTGCTTCCATACAGAACCAAGTTTGAGAAAGAGCTTTGTGAGAGTGATGAACCTTCAAAGCACTTAACACATAATGCAAATTCTACACCAGGGATCGGCAACATTGAGGCTTCTACTGCGCTGCTGCGGCTCCACGGAAGAATCCGATTTTTAGGTCTGAAAGCATTGCAATACAATAAAGCTCTGCTAAGCCTCCTAATATAGTTTTAACCATAAATGATCTTAAACACTGGAGTTAATGTAGAACTGCGAATTCACCCTTTAGCCCTGAAGGTTGGCCTGGTCACCATCGCAATGCAGACAACAGAGAAAGAGAAAGATTTAAGACGGACATCGATGGTTTGGAGACGAATGGACTTCTTTGTGTTTATAATCACTCCAGCTGGTTTCCTGATGTGTTTGCCTACAACGATAAAACTGGGACCTTCAATATGAACCAATGGCCAATAGAACATGTCACAGTTCCAGTTCTATGTTGGCCACTTTGTGCACATTCTAGAGCTTTAAAAGTTCTTTGAAAAAGCTCTTCACACTCACACAGCTGATTTATGAAAGAACCACCCATTGAAAGGTTTTAAATTTGTGCACTTACAGACTCCAGTCCACTTTTACCCTGTTCTTCAGTGGTCAGGACCCCCATGGACCCTCATAGAGCAGGTGCTCTTCAGGTGGTGGATCATTCTCAGCACTGCAGTGACACTGACGTGGTGGTGGTGTGTTAGTGTGTGTTGCTGGAGTTTTTAAACACTGTGTCCACTCACTGTCCACTCCATTAGACACTCCTACCGTGTCGGTCCACCTTGTAGATGTAAAGTCAGAGACGACAGCTCATCTGCTGCTGCACAGGACACTGCCCACAGGACGCTGCCCACAGGACGCTGCCCACAGGACGCTGCCCACAGGACGCTGCCCACAGAATGCTGCCCACAGGACACTGCCCACAGGACACTGGCCACAGGACGCTGTTGGCTGGATATTTTTGGTTAGTGGACTCTTCTCAGTCCAGCAGCGACACTGAGGTGTTTAAAAACTCCAGCAGCGCTGCTGTGTCTGATCTACTCAGACACAGTGGAGCTGATAAAGTGGACAGTGCGCGTAGAAACGAGGAGGTGGTCATAAAGTTGTGCCTGACCGGTGTATTATGGCAGATGCCAAGACAACCACATGCCAAATTTTACTATGCCCTCTAGTTAGCATCAAACATTGTGATATCTGTCATGTCACTTAGTGCTAATGGTAACGAGACACTGTTGTATCACTGGACATGATCTGTCATGACCACATGACAGCATGTGATATCTTTCGTGACATGTTTATGGCCTGGTATATATCAAAGTCATGTAGCAGGGTTCAAGTAAAGTGTTACCAACCCCAACGTTGTCATTACAGTGTTAGAACTAGCCCTAAATTACAGGTGTGCTCTGAGGGTTTGGTTGGGACTAAGCCTGAATCAGGGTCAGTATTCCAGGCTTGGCACCACGTCTAAGCTGTGTTCTGGACTCCAGAAGTCTTTCTGATACTTCGTCTTGCTGTGAACAGGACCTTTGACTCCAAGCCCCAGCTGCCTATAATTCTTAGCTGACAGGGCAACTCGGGCATGGAGATCGGCCCCTTGCTGAGGGTCAGCGCCGTCCCGTTTTGTCATATAAGCCTCTACATGATGAATGAATGCTGTGCCAAAGTGTCAACAGTACTAATCAAGGAAGTCTTAGCACTTCTCAGATTCACTGCTGACCACTAAGTTTGAAGGTAACAGCGACTTTTAGAGTGGAGTGATGAATTACACTTTCTTGGTGGATCAAATGAAGCCGATCATGAACTGATTTAGACGAACTGGCGTTTCAGATGGGTCTCATCAGCGTGAGCGTGGACCATTCCTGAAACTCGTGCTGCTCATCATTTTAACAGCAGTTTCCAAATTCCACATTTTGTCTTGTTGATTTATATCTTTCCTAGAGCGTTCTCCAACCACGACAGTGCCCTTCAGAGGGTTTAGAAAGTAAAGAGACGGTTCGGCTTCCCTCATAAGCCCCGGTGATTCTGCAGCCAGGAAATATGGATTCAAAGTATCTGTGGGATTATATGAAGGGAAAATAGCTGTAGTGGTGTGGATTACAGCTTCCATGCATATAAAGTGTTACCACAAGGCTTTCTGCATTAAGGCTCTCCCAAGTCCTTACGCTGGGATGGCAACGGCCAGGCAGAGGAAATAAGCACCATGCAGCAGAGCTCAGACGCTGTCATCACTATTCCAACTGCAGAACAGCTATTGAGGGGCTTAAGCAGCTTTTCTCTTTGAAGACAAGCCTGAATAACTCTTCTGTTTTGAGTCCCGTAAGAATGTCTGCTTTAGCTCTGAAGAATCCTCTACTATAGTCAGATTACCACTACGAAATGTAGGTTCCTACATGGTTCTTGGCCGTTCTAGGAAAAATTCCTTGCATAGAACCTTTACATTGTGCTTTTAAGAAGTTCATACTCACACATCCTATTTCCAGAAATGGTTATTTAACTCCTTAAATGGCCAGGAGCCACCAGTGGGTCCAGGTTTCCCCTTCCTCCTGAAACTGCTGGAAAGCTCTAATGATTCCTCAGAATAAAAAACACATCTTTAATTTTTATTCAGTGGGATGATGCCTGTATTTAAACTAAGGTTTAATGTATTATGCTACGACTACACTGTTAGAAATGAAGGTTCTGTTCGGGAACGTTTTTCGTTCATCAAGGTACAAACAGTGTAGATGTTCCCTCAAAGCTCCAGCAGTGGGTTTAAGGTCTGATTGTGGAGCTTAAATCAGTTCCTCCTGGTGAAAAGTTGGTATTTGTTCCTTTTCATAACCGAATGTTTTAAAACAGAGCAGTAGAGTAAAAGCCTGGAGGCGAGGCGAGGCGGGGTGTGTGGAGTCAGTCCAGCTTAGAACAGATCATCTCAGTGGATTATGGTTCAGTTATGTTCCCTGACTAAAGGCACTGAGATGGAGCCTTGAGGGTTCCACCCCAGTGATGAGAGGGGAACTGACCCAGAGACAGTCTAGAACCTTTATTTCTGAGAGTTTACTATCATGCTATTATTTATTTCCTTGTTAAGTTTTGGTTGAGAATTAAAGGTTTAGTTCTTGAAACAGCAAACAAAAATTGTCCAATCGGAATTTTTTTTTCAGTGAAATCTCAGTGCAGCCAAGTGAGCTCTCCCATCGGTTAGGCCTTCAGGAACTGAACAGAAGGCCTTACACATCACTACAAATATAATACATTAAGTGGCAGTTGAATCAACCAATCGTGCTTTAATTTCCAATGGGTGCGACCAAATTCACAAGCAAAAACGTCACTCTAGGCCTTCTAGAAGTTCTAGATACGTCACTGACTGATGAGTAAGAGCTGGAAAACAGAGGCAGGTCAATGCCAGGGCTCGACACTGAAAGAATTCCTGTAAAACTGCTGCATACAAGGTAAAATATGTCTGATACAAACTCCAAAAAAATCTTTAACGAGTTTCAAACAACCATCCAAAAGTTCATGGGCACCAGTTTAGGGCTAACAAACTATTAGAATAAGTAAACATTGTTATACTTTCAAAACTACTGATCACTCTGCATCTAACCAGCCTGTATGTGGAAACTAAGCTGCAAAAAATGTTTTAAATTCATGTTTGTGAGGTCACAGAAAAGCTTTTTATGTGGTACATTCAGCTCAACAGTTTGGCCCTCCCCAAGTTTTTAGACGTGCTTCAGCTCAGCCAGCTTTTTGAAGGCAATACAAGGCAGCCAATCCGAACAGAGCTCATTTACATAAAGGCACAGTAACAAAAAAATCTTGTTTAATTGTAAGGAATAGAGAGAAGTTGGAAAATGGTCATATAAAAAAACCACTCAGGACTATTTATGGCACATAAAAACGTTATAAATGGCTCTCAATGGAAGAAAACAAAACAAAAAAAACAAGAAAAATTAAAGCTTTTAAAGAGAAAACTGGATCAAATGGATCATTCATCCCAAAAAGCTTATTCAACATTACTCAAATAAAATTTGATGAGCTTACACTAGCATGACGATATTGGATAAGCACCCATTTCAGTGCAGTTTTAGAAATAAAGGCATCAAATTGGGTTCTTTGGAGCAGTTCTGTAAAAGAGCCACCTTTCAATGGATAGGGTTCTTTGAGCAAACATTTTTTCGAAAGAACCTTCTTAAAATTTAAAGAACATCCACATGAAGAAGAAGCCAAGAGCCATTTAGCCACCCAGATTTCTCAGAGTTTTTCGTCAGGTTTCTACTAATGGATCATTTGACAGATAAAAGATGATTCGAGCTGAATTCTACGAGTGCACCCTTGTGTGATGTTTTATGACTCACTCTCTCCTCTGCACCTGTATTTGGGCTGTTATGCCGGGGCATGCCGGACTAGGTGAGTTGTCTCTTTGTAACCCTCGTGATTTATCTCGTATTTGGCTAACCCTGCACTGAACCTGCCTTTTGGGACTCATCCTGCACATATGCGCGGCGCTCCGTAACTCCGTGACCCACTGCCGACTCCACACGCTTCTCCCAGCTTTCGAAACAGGCCACTCTGGGGCAATGAAAAACAGTCCCACCAGAGGCTCTGGTTTCCCTGAGCCGAGCACATTCCCTCTCAGCTTTTTCCATGTCTGTCAAGCGTGGGTCAAATCCCGATCACAGCGCAATGCGCTGGCGTAATCGCCGAGGAAGGTGTTTGTGGTTTCTGTGCGATTCAAGCAAACGTTTATGAGGCTCGTCTGGCAGCCAGAGGTGGGACACTTTCCCCGTTTTTGGTTTGCTCTCGAGTTGTTCGGGCTTGCACAGCAAGCCGCGCTCGCTTTGAGCAAGAGCCAACTTGAAGAAACTCGTGCTCTTTTGAGTGAGCCTTGATTTATTCATCACCAGCAGAGTCCTGTCTCTTCTTTAAATGGTCCTCAGCTCACAGCACTGCTCTATACGTATCCAGCAAACATTAAGGTTATTCAACTCTTAAGTTCTTGATTTAAATAGAGGTGTTTCAAACTAGAGTTTGGGGAAAAACCTGACTTCTCTTTCCAGTAACCAGCCATACAGTCACCACCCACTTTCTTAGAAACCTTGGTGTAAAATTAGACACTGCATCCCATCTGTTGATGCACAATCCATAGCCATTCTGTAGCACTCTGAACATGTGGGGCCAGACATGATCTTGTAGACATCGTAGAGTTTCCCATTGGGTTTGACACAGACCTCAAGCTCAGCTCAGTAGTTCTCCCGTTGGTCAGGCCTTCAGGAACCGAACAGAGGGCCTCACACATCACCTCAAACATAATTAATTAAGCAACGGTGGAATTAACCCATCGGGCTTTGATTTCCAATGGGCACCGGTAAGTTTTCAAGCAAAAAGGTCACTCTAGGCCTTCTGGAAGTTCTAGATACGTCACTCACTGTGAGTAACAGCTGTTTTCTGACCATTCAGTCAATTGCCTGGACTCTTCGCTGAAAGAGTTCCTGTAAAAATGATGCATACTGGGTAAAATATGTTATAGCTCCAAAAAACACTTATAAAATGCTCAACTCATCCCTCCAGCAACAGATAAACATGGGCTTCAAAACAGAAAGTTTAAATATTTGGTGTCTCAAATTGTCTGACTGTTACTATGTGACTAATCTAGAGAAAACAGATGATTATTTCAACCTAATGAGGCACGATATGAACCAGAGTCTCCAAACTGGTGTTTCCACACAAAGATGACGTGATTCAAACGGAGCTTTAGATTGTGCTGGTCATAGTATTGTGCCTGCGTTCATTTGCATAAAAGTAATAACCTCCTCCAATCACACCAGGGCAAAGTGTTGATAGACTCTCTAAATAACGCCTCTTGTGGTAAATCTGTCCAAAAGTTTGCAGACACCTGTTCATCCAGAGCTTCTTCTAAAATCAAGCGTATTAATAGGGAGTTTATCCACCCCTTTACTCTATATGGACCATTCTACAGGTTTAGTTTAAACTACAGTCACATAGAAAAAAAAAAAAAGATTTAAACTCAGGCTTTAATTGAGATACTACTAAATCAAATACAGATGGTACTTTGGCTGTTCAAACCCTAACCCCAAATTTCAAATTGTAAAAATAAATAATAAATAATAAAATAATGAAATAAATGTACATTTATGGAGTTTTTTGTTGTTGTTTTTAAGTGAAAATGTTTAGGTTTTTAGATATATCATGAGTTTAATAAAATAAATAAATAAATAAAACATTTATTAAAAAAGATGCTGTCCCACATTTTCACGTCACTTCCGAAACACCGAGTTTTAGTCAGTAGGCGGAGCCTCATTTTAGCCACATCTCTGCATTTTAGAGCCGGAACTGAGACTGTATCCCAAAATCTCAAAACCTGTGTGTAACATTAAAAATGGTCAACGATTAAAGATTTAATCTCCAATTATGTCGACGTTGACGAGAAATATGATGATTTTATGTGCGCACAGCTGTTCAAAGCCGTGTTTGCTAGTGATGTTCTGGTTAGCAATTTTGAGTTATGATCAAAATGAAGATTTTCACTACCAAAACAACCACTAGTGAAACATTTGGACAGGCTTCAGTTGTGTTGTGCTGGTCTGAGTGGATCAGACACAGCAGTGCTGCTGGAGTTTTTAAACACCTCGGTGTCGCTGCTGGACTGAGAATAGTCCACCAACCAGAAATATCCAGCCGTCAGCTTCCTGTGGGCAGCGTCCTGTGACCACTGATGAAGGACTAGAGGATGACCAACACAAACTGTGCAGCAGCAGATGAGCTGTCGTCTCTGACTTTACATCTACAAGGTGGACCGACAAGGTAGGAGTGTCTAATAGAGTGGACGGTGAGTGGACACAGTGTTTAAAAACTCCAACAGCACTGCTGTGTCTGATCCACTCACACCAGCACAACACACACTAACACACCACCACCACGTCAGTGTTACTGCAGTGCTATATCTGTTTTATTCTCATATTGTTCTCTGGCAAAGCTCATCAACACCATCTATGCTCTGTGCTCTAGATCTGTTGACATTCTGATCTTCTCCCTGGATTTGCTCAGCTCTTAAAATCCCCTTTTCGTTATTCCTTGGCTTCTTCTGATCCATCCTTGTCTAATTTGTGGTGACTCTGCTGTGACCACTTCTTCAACTGCTCAGGACCTATCCATTGGATCGCTGCCTGTATCTCCGCTCTTACTCTGCCAGAACTCGTTCACTTGCCTCCAGGCTCTTGGAGAAAGCTCTCCTGATACCTGGCCTACTTTGACCGTTCAGTTTGTGTCGGGACCCTTTTCCTCTATGATGTTTCTCCTCCATTTCTCAGACCATCCGTCTTCTACTTGGAGCAGAACTGGTGACACCTGTGTGCTTGACCTAAAGTTTGTAGCTTCCCTTCCAACGCTGCAGACTAGTGGTTCAACTAGTGAATCATTTTCATGGCGTCTTTTCATATCAGATGCACTGGTGTGTCTGTGTCTGCAGACGAGATGTCGCATCAGCTACAGATCATCAAAAGCCTGTTACATATGATATACGATAAAATGTCCAAAGAAACCCAGACAGCCTTTCTCGTTAGTGAATTCTGCCTCTTTAAGGTGCATAAATTACTGAAAAAGGCAATTTGCCAATAGAAAGGGAAGCTCTGTAGCAGCTGCACATGAGGCACATGAGGCACATGAGGCACTAAGATACGCATTGGCTATATGGATTTAAAGCCCTCCAGCGCTCCAGGGGATTCAACCCTTTCTCACTCAAGAGGCCACAAGGCCCTCGTTCTGTCTCTTGTCATCTCAAGGCTCCACTACTGTAACTCACTCTTGGCTGGTCTTCGTGTGTGGTCATCAAGCCTCTGAAGGTCATCCAGAATGATCCAGAATACGCAGCGCAGCTCGTCTTCACAAGTTCAGCCACCCTAATGCTGTAAAACCCTAATTTTGGCCTACAAAGCCAAAAACGGACCAGCCCCTACCGACTTGATGGAAATGGTGAAATCTCAAACTGTACCATGAGCCCTTCGAGCTTCGAGTACAGCTCGGCTTGACCCGCCATCCTTCAGGACAAGCGGAAGACAAGCGTCGAGACTTCAAACGCAGACTGAAGACACTCTTTATACAGCACCTAACTGAGCACTGAGCTCAGTATTCATTGTAATGTGTTGCACTACACTGTGTTTAACTCTGTTCCCTCTTCTCTGAGTATCTGTATACAGTGACTTTTGTTTCTAGCAGTTTCTGAGCTCAGGACCAACTTTCTAACCTATTGGTAACTAGCAGATAGATAGATAGATAGATAGATAGAGAGGTAGATGAATGATAGATAGATGGATAGACGACTAGATAGATAGATAGATAGATAGATAGATAGATAGATAGATAGATAGATAGAGGGGTAGATGAATGATAGATGGACAGATGGATAGACGACTAGATAGATAGAGAGATAGATAGATAGATAGATAGATAGATAGATAGATAGATAGAGAGGTAGATGAATGATAGATGGACAGATGGATAGACGACTAGATAGATAGAGAGATAGATAGATAGATAGATAGATAGATAGATAGATAGAGAGGTAGATGAATGATAGATAGATGGATAGACGACTAGATAGATAGATAGATAGATAGATAGATAGAGGGGTAGATGAATGATAGATAGATGGACAGATGGATAGACGACTAGATAGATAGAGAGATAGATAGATAGATAGATAGAGAGGTAGATAGATAGATAGATAGATAGATAGATAGATAGATAGATAGATAGATAGATAGATAGATGGATGCAGCGCTTTACTCCACTGCATTCAATGCTTTGCATTGCGCTTGGTGGTGTAAGGCTTGGATGCAGCTGCTCGGCCATGGAAACCCATTCCATGAAGCTCTCTACGCTGTTCTTGAGCTGATCTGAAGGTCACATGAAGTTTGGAGGTCTGTAGTGATGGACTCTGCAGAAAGTCGGTGACCTTCGGATGGATTTGGATGGGTGAGTGAATAATTTTGGCGTATATGAAAACTGATTCAAATTGTTTAATGCTATCACATAATATACAATAATAGACAACAGTTATCATCCTCAGTGTCCCAACTACTTCTTAAATAAGATAATCTCAAAAATGTGTTGGTATTAACATCTTTATCAATGAACAGCTTCATATGTTCCCAGTGGGCTCAACCTCGAGAAATGACTTTCGTAAAGTTTTGACTTGGTGATCTTGACATAACAACTTACCATGTCAAATTAACCTCATTATTTTAAGATAATAATAATGCAGAAATAACTCATTTTGACATAAGAAGTAACCATTTTGAAAATAAGCCATTATCCTGAGATACTAAGTTTTGGGACAATATCATTATTCTGAGATACTAACTCGTAATTCTGAGATACTAAGTCAAAGTTTCAAGAAAATAAGTGATGATTTTGAGATTTTAAGTCAATGTTTCAATGAAATGTCATTATTTTGAGATAATAATGCGGAAATAAGTTCTTTCAACATATTAAGTAATTATTTCAAACAGTTTTAAGACAATGTCATTATTTTGAGACAATAAGCCAATATTATGAGATACTAAGTCAAAGTCTTGAGCCAATATGTCAGTGATTTCAGAAAGTAAGTCAAAATTTTTAGATACTTACAGATTTGAGGTCATTTGAAGATACTAAGCCTCTACCTGGGAGTGGACGGCCTTCCACAGTTAGGGCTACTGTAACTAATTAAATTTACTGACTGTTTCCAGTTTTCAATGCCAATATTTTGGGGTAATTATTGCATGTTTATTCATTTTTTGTTTTTGTGGTTTTTGACCAGTTGTTGCCCATTTTCTGTTTAATTGAATTCAATTGAATTGAATTTGGCATCACAAAAACACATGCATGCACAAATTTGTGGGCCACTTTTATCAATATGTTCTTCTTTCGACCGTTTTCTAGTTATGATATTCAAAAGCATTTCTTTGGTAGCTTCTTGCCGAGGCAGTCAGGACACCACAGCTTCAGATGGAAGGACATCATCTTTGGCACCTTTGGGTTTGGTCACATCTCAGCCTTTCAGTCTTGCTTAGAGTTTCTGAAGCCACAGAACGAGGCCAGTCTGGAGTTTCAAACCAGTTTCCCTCACACTGCTCTCCAGTATCTCTCTCAACATGTTCTCTTCAGTAAAACCTCTGAATGGTGCTGACGAATGATTTTCACGGGTGAACACTGCAC
Organism: Pygocentrus nattereri; assembly: GCF_015220715.1. Classification (NCBI taxonomy): domain Eukaryota; kingdom Metazoa; phylum Chordata; class Actinopteri; order Characiformes; family Serrasalmidae; genus Pygocentrus; species Pygocentrus nattereri. The sequence goes on along the minus strand of NC_051231.1, from coordinate 1,584,127 downwards.
TAATTTCATATTTTCATATTAAGCTCACGCCACCTTCTTGATCATGAACGTAATATTGCAGCTTGTAGATAATGTGTGTGGCTACAGGCCGATTTCTGGTTAAACATTTCCAGCTTGCCATAAAACAAACTTTCAGAGCAGTCGTCTTCCGTACCTCCACTCCCACGCCGTCACGTAACTTTGCTCTTTGGACACAGTGGACACATGGTAGCTTTTTCAGCAATAGGTAAACAGTGGGGTCAGTGCCTTTGCGAAAACCAAAACATCTGAACATCTGAACTTCTCAAACTGGTAATCCTCCTGGGATTTCAGGCCAAATTAAAGTAAACACTGGGGAAAAAAGCAAGGTGAGATGTGGTGTAATGAGAACCTTCCCCACCAGTGAGAGAAACACTAAGTGCTTCTGACAGCAGAGCGAGTGGCCCACGTGCTGGAGAAGCAGGTCAGGCTCGGGCTGTTTTGGGTCCGTGTGCAATTCTGCTCACTGTCTGTGGAGACCTTTACTCCTCACCTCCCCGCAGGGCTGCACACACTTCCCTCACACACTACATCACACACACACACTTGCCTTAAAACCTCGCCTGGATGGGCGGCGATACAAGTCCGACTTTAAAGTAAAGTCAAAAGCCGGTGTTTACAGCAGTCACTCAAAAGACAATGAAACCATTAAAACTGCCAGATAAGCAGCTCTTACAGCTTCCATCTCTGAGAGAGAGGAGAAGATCAAGCTGCTTCAGATCTGAAAACATCCACAAGTTTCTGTCCATCCTTCCACTGTGAGAAGACCGCTCAGCGCTGTGGGTCTGAAAGGATGTGCAGCCTTTAAGAAGCTGTTCCTGGGAAAAGGAAATAGTCAAATAGATAAACAATTCAAATCAAAGTCGCCAGTGCTCTCAGAACTGACCACTGGACAGACCACCCCAGACCTTAATATGAATGAATGTGTTTGGGGTTGTTTGCACTGAGAGAAGCAGAAACTGCAACCAAGTTCTTACAGTGAATTTTTAAGGTGTGGAAAAATGATTTCTTTCCAAAAACGAAAGCGAAATGAGCAGAAGCTGGAATGAAGGCAAAGCCTGAACACAGTATCTCCATTTATAATTTCACGATGAGTGGACCAGTAGAACTCACTGCACTATTCGTTCTCGAGTGTGTGATCTATATATATTTTGTGCAATAATTCTTAAGAAGTGTAATATTATATAACTCAATAAGCTGTCCAGGTATGTGCAATAACTACCTCACCTGTCTATTGTCTGTTGTCTGTTTAGAATATACAGTTTTATAGTCCTTTTTCTTCATATTTAAGATTCTTATACTATTTTTCTTAAATCTGCACTTTATATATTTTAGCCTTATGTTTAATTATTTGTGGGTAGAAAGTGCCGCTGGATTGCTGCTCAATTTCGTTCTACACTGTGCAACGACAATAAAGGCATCTTATCTAGAAACGGCCCAAAATTATTAGGAAAAAATCTGGCTACATTAAATTCCACTGCAAGTTAAGTATGTATCTCCCCCTCCTGTAAACACCTTAGAGATACAAGATTTTGTTCTGACAACATGTTTTCTGTTCTTTCTCATGCTAAAAAATGCTTCACTTGTACTTGATGGCTCTTTCCACTGGACATTAAATAAATAAAGGTTGAGAATACTATTATATGTAATAATAATATGTCATATTTTTACTCTCTATCTATCTATCTATCTATCTATCTATCTATCTATCTATCTATCTGTCTGTCTGTCTGTCTGTCTGTCTGTCTGTCTATCTAGCTGTCTATCTATCTGTCTATCTATCTGTCTGTCTGTCTCTGTCTGTCTGTCTGTTTATCTATTTGTCTATCTATCTAGCTGTCTGTCTGTCTGTCTGTCTGTCTATCTATCTATCTATCTATCTATCTATCTATCTATCTATCTATCTATCTATCTATCTGTCTGTCTGTCTGTCTGTCTGTCTGTCTGTCTGTCTACATATATATGTAACAATCTCAATGCAATGATAAGTTCCATATGGTCACTGCCCAATGAAAAACAAGTATCTCCAAAATAGTAACTTTACAGGAGAGGGTAAAAACGTTCCTTTCATTGTAAGTTAATGGAAAAGGTTTTTATTTTAAGCACTTTTGGAGCATTTCTATTGGTCCAGTCATCATACATGTTTACATAATGTAAGGAAAAGCTGCTGAGCTCAAATGATGCAGAAAAGTAAAAATCACAAAAAACTGAGATACATGGTTTCCATTGGACAGCGACGACATATACTATAGAAATATAATCTCGCAAAAACGTTTTATCTGTTATTCTTGTCATTTTTTTCACTTTTTTTGCATAATTTGAGAACCCAATACATTGTCTTTAAATGTTATATGGCCAACAGCAATGGTTCAAAACCACTTGGGAAAAATCTCTTTACATTAACTTTCACTACAATTTAAAAAGTTTTTTCCTTCTCCTGTAAAATTCCAATTTTAATGACACACGTTCTTTAGTTCTGTCAGCGATGATACGCAAGTGTCTATATGTAATATGACTTTTCTGAGCCCTAATCTTAATCTCAATACCAACAAAGAAACGACTCATTTAGGCTGATAAGACTGAAGACTGATTTTTCATCGTTTTTCAGGATCGCTTTGCTGCTCCTGACTTTGTAGGTCTGTTTTTCTCTAGTCAGGATAGATTTCTCTTGAAAATGTATTAAAACAAACACAGACTCTGAGCTCATGGCTGGAAGGATCTGCGGTTCAGTCACGTTTGTTGAGAGATGTCCACCCAATTTGGCTACAGAATCAAGAACATCTTTTTGTCCATTTTTTCTCTCTCCCGAAACCACCAAGCTTTCTCAAAAACTGCATTTTATTCAAATGTTGAATTTACAGTGACATTAGTTTGTTAAAGAAATAAAAACAGGCTGTTAAAAGAAAAAGTTAAGTACGAATCCAGTACAGCGGTGACTGAGGCTCCTCTGTGTTCTGGCCAGTCTGTCCATGGAGTAGCTGAGCGGTTAAAAGTTCAATCATGAAAAACACACATGGGTCAAAGCTGACCAGAGGCCAGTCCAGCAGTCTGGACAACATTTGTTGCAATGTTCCACATCATCCCATTGTTTGTCATCCATTCAGTGTCTCTAGAAAAGGACAACTGGCTCACTGTTTCGTGAACTGTCCATCGTCACCAGTCGTGTCCGGCACGTAGAGGTGTAATGCACTCCATCTTCATCGATAGACAGAACTTCCTGCATGCAGGCGTGGTTCTTATGTCCGTCCCTTGAAGGTGTTCATGCACGTGTAGGTTCCTGAGAACTTGTGGATCTCCTCTAGAGCACTCTGAGGTAAGATGCTGTTTAAAGGGAGGAACACAGAATGTAAGTGTATTAATGAACGGAAAAAGACGCGTTAAAGGCACAATTTGGCAAAAATTACACAATTTACACATTTTTCCTTTTTTACCACAAATGCATTCCATGAGTAAAGACATGTCTGATGTCTGAAGTTCGCTTCATTAGGTTTACAATGGAGCTACAAGACTAACACAGCTAAACAGTGATGGAAGCGTATGTGCCAAAAATGAGGTAAGCAGTAGAACCAGAGAGGGAGTGTGTTATCGCGAAATAACATCACGGCTGTGATGATCTACGGCCACCAAATCCCAGCCGTGATGTTATTGGTGATAACTCCCTCCTCAGTGCTCTACTGCTTTAATACAGCAGTTAAATAAATACAGTAAGAAATGAATAAACTGGCCGTGAACGCGGCTTTAATATGTTTTAATGTTCAGCTCCTTCCTACTAATTAGAGCTCCTTAACGAGCAGCTTGTTGCTACGTCAGAGTAACGAGCTCCACCCACTCGCTGCTCAGCCGGCAGTTCGTTCTCCAGCTCCTTACACTAAATTCCCAAACTGTCGTCACCACTGAGCAGCTTTCCAGTCGGCAGCTGTGACAGAAGAACAGCTGAACAACCTGGAATCAGCCAGAAATGAACCCAACACCATTCGCCAGACGTGTCTGATCTTCAGAGTCGGACCAAATCAGACTGAGCCGTAAAACTGACCCAATATCAGGTTCAGCTCAGTTTGGTCAGTTTGTCCAGATCAGTATTAATGTTGTTTTGTTCCAGCCGGTCTGTGAAGCTTCTTACAGCCCGTTTAGTTTGGCGAATGGTGTTGGGTTCATTTCTGGCTGATTCCAGGTTGTTCAGCTGTTCTTCTGTCACAGCTGCCGACTGAAAAGCTGCTCAGTGGCGACGACAGTTTGGGAATTTAGCATCGTCTCGTCTTCAGAGTCGGACCAAATCGGCTGTCGGTCAGATGTGATCTTAACAGGGTCCGTTTTCTGTTTGTGGCAAAGTCAGAAGTAAAAACGTTCAGATGGCTCGAGCGTCTCCTACAGCTGTCAGAGTCGTTGCTTAGCAACAGCGTCTCAGTGGAGTGATAGTGTTTGTAAAAAAACGTGATGTTATGGGGAAATAACAGCAGTTAGAACAGCTCTCGACCAATCAGCTCGCGTGGCTGGAACTAACTTGTATAACATAAATCATCACACACAGTTAATGTACTTAGTTATAATTCTATTTAAAAGCTCCATAGAGACTCATATAAAATAATAAATACTTGGTCTAGCGAGTTATTAACACCCCTCACTGCTGACATTATCTAAGGCTGTTATATGTTATAATAACCATATTATGGTTCATATGGTCCATATTAAGTTCATCAGCGTTTTATTGGTAGGATTTCCAGCAAATGATACACAGTCTTACAGTCTAAATTTTGTCTGTCCTTTTATCCAAAACATGGCATTTGACATTTTGGAGTGAGGGGAACATATGAACTGTGTTTTCCTGAATTGCTGCTTTAAATATTATTTATTTTCATACAGCTAGTTCTTGTTAAAGACCATACCTTTTGAGGATAACCAGCGCATGCATGGTCCATGGAAGGTAGACGAAGGCTGTGTTGGTCCGGACTGCATCCACTGTCCTTTGTGCAACCACTTCTGGCTTGAGGGGTGGGAAGAGTTTGGGGAACCTGGAGCACATCAATCAAATTGTGAGTTAAATGTGTATTTTCATGACAGTGTTGTTCTATTGCCAGTTGTACTGATGTATTATTCTTATTGTTATTTTTATTACTATATATTTATGCCACTGTCATTATTCTCGTAAACCTTATGCTCATTTGCATGTGTAAATACATGTTATGCTTGAATATGGGTCGTTGTACAGAAACATCCATTTTTGTGTCCTTAGTGTTTACAGATATATTAAGCTTGAAAAAGATGTGAGAGTTACAATTTATTTATATGTTATAGATAAGTTATTTTAACAGCTACACCTTCTTGAGCCTCAATTAATCGTTTTTTAAATCAATCACATAGAACCTCAAGCACCACAGAAGAGCTCGTCCTCACAGTCATGTGAAGGCTGAGGCCATATTTTGAAGAATAAACATGTTTTCCACTGTGTCTCTCAGTTCTCAGAGACCTTCTCATTCAGCTCATGATCTCATATGAAGCTTCTAGCTGACGTCACTGGTGTGAACGACTTTATTCTGAGGTCACTGTGAAACAATAGGAACACAAATGGATTAATTTCCATATTTTAGTGGACGTTCCCTGATGGACAGCGTGTGGTTTGATGTTCTGTAAAACGCATTGATCTTTAAAAACGTCTCTGGTGTTTCCTCTATTATGTGGAACACCGATGATGATCTTAAAATTGGCTGCATTTTCTGCTTCTTACGACCCAAATAATCCTAAACACATGCAGTGATGTTGACGTCTGGACTCTGGGGTGGCCAGTCTATCAATAGCTTCTTTGTTTGGTTTGCAAAATTTGTTCTTTTTGTCTACGATTTTTTTCCCTATTAACAAATAGCAGCTACACATCCTTTCAGACCCGTAGAGTTGAGTGGTCTTTTCACAGTGGAAGGATGGACAGAAGCACCTGTGGATGTTTTCAGACTTGAAGAAACAAGAACTGTTTATCTGATGAGTCTATCAGTCCATGCATGGCTGTTATTTTCTGTAAATTACTCCTCTGGTTTAGTTTTGTTTTACTTGTTTTCCTTTGACTTTCCTTTTTCTTATCTAAGTCGATTACGTTCACCTGACCTGACAGGAAAGAAAATAAATACAGTCTCTGACTTTTGCAAAATACTGTATCTTCTTTTAAATATTCAATAACCGAATTCCACCTAAATTATAAGACGACAATAAAGTTATTCGTTCGTGAGCAGAATAAACACGTCCAGCAGAGCAGGAGACGGCAGCTCACCTCACTCTCATGCCCTGGAACATCTCTGTGTTGGTATGAAAGGGGAGCACGGTGGTGCAGCCTACGCCAGGGCAGTCCAATAGGCCGAGGGTCAGACTCTCCATGAAGGCCAGCGATGAAGCCTTGGAGGTGCAGTAGTCTATTGCACCAGGTATGGGTGACAGAGAGAGGATGGAGTTCACACAGACAACATGGCCCTTCTGCAGCTCCAGCATGCGAGGCAGGAATGCTTTTGTGGTCTGTGAGGAGAAAAAAAAACATGGAAATGGTGAACTCCAGACCTTCTCCTGAAGGTGTCTGGAACACAGACGGTGGAAAAATCATTAAGTGGAGAAATGCTGCAGCCGCAGACGCGGTGTCAGTTTCTCATACAGACGCCCACAATTCTCTCAGCTCTCAGATAAGGCTGTGTGATCTTAAGTCAAGCTAGAAAAATGCAGATGCCACAGGATTTGAGGCCTAGATGATTATTGTGGTGCTCCAAGTTTCTCTGATGGTACATCTGTCATTTGGAATTTCCCTGACTTTCTCTGAAATGACACCGCCAGTGGCAGACCAGGTGCTCTTCTGCCTTCTTTCTCTCTCGCCTCACTTTTTCACCTGTTTCTGGGCACTTACTCTACACACACACACACACACACACACACACTTCTAAGCCGCTTATTCTACTGGGTCATGGTGGGAGCTGGAGCCTATCCCAGCAGTCATTGTGTGGAAGGCAGGGTATTGTTTGGAAGGGCACCAGTCCATCGCAGGGCAGACAGACAGACATATACATCCACACACACACTCGGGGCAATTAAGTATGTCCAATTAGCCTGACTGGAAAACCGGAGAACGCAGAGGAAACCCACACAAATACAGGGAGAACATGCAAAATCTACATGCTTGATTCCTGGCCAGGGAATCGAACCCAGCCCCTTCTTGCTGTGAGGCCACAGCACTACCCACTGCACCACTGCCTGCACTTACCCGCCTCTTAGTGACCTCTGGTCTAAAATCTTTAAAAGAAAAATAAGAAGCGTAAAAATAAGAAGTTGTGCAAAACTAAGTGTTCCCTCATCGGCGGAGGCAGCGGGAGGTTAGGCCAAATGAAACATCTTTGTTGGCCAACTAACCCCAGTCTGTGCAGGCCTGGCTGTGCATTCAGCACATCCTTATCTCTAAACTGTGCCGAAGCAATCAAACTGAATCAAATCATGATGACGTGTCATGCTTTACTGAATCGCTTCCTAAAGAATCGACTCGCTGCGCTCTTACCCAGAACTGTCCCATTGTGTTTATGTGCTGTGACTTCAAGAGGGCGTCATCGTCGCTGTCCATCAAACTCTTCCCATGCACCACTGCTGCATTGTTGACCAGGATGGTGACGTCCCCAACCTGCCAAGATCATTAAAAAAAGAGAAGGACCACCTGTAAGATCTCTGTGTCCCTGCGGAAGGGCTATCCAGTTACTTTTATGGCTGCGCTCTCAATGTCACAGCCATCCTGCAGCTCTTCTCTCATCCACACATTTCAAGTGAGCAGTAGCCTTTACTGGAGCAGCACAAGTCAGGATATCAAGCTATTACGGCCGACGTAAACACTGACGTTATTAGACAGTGTTACTTCGGACAATAACACAATTCCCCTCTTGCCTCAAATGAAGTCCATTCACAATAACATGTTTGCTTCTTAGTTATTAGGACTATTAAGCTAATTTACCTAATCAGTAATGCTTATATACACCAAATCCCATTGATCTATTATTTAATCCCAAACAGCTTTGCTTATGTGGCGTCTACCATTATATAGCATAGTGTAATCTCATATAAAAGCCAGTAGTAGCAGCCACTTCATCACTTCTGCTCATTTTTATCCGTAACACTGTCATAAGCCACAAATAAGCCATGTCAGAAAGCTTATTTGTGATTACCTTACCAAGTAGAAGTGGTTTGGGACGAGTCTGCAATGATTAAACCATAAACAATCTCACAGTGTTAACTGTTGCTGTATAAGGGTCTAGCACTTATTACTCCAGAGTAAAACTAAAGAGGCAAATTTCAGGCACCAAACCTGTCTTGGCTCAACAACTTCATTTGGGTAAACTTGATTTTTTTTTCTAAACTATTGATTTAAGGAGTTTGTATACACTGTACCTGAACCCTGCTACATAAAACTGTCATAACCATGCCATTAGCATATCATGTAAATGAGGTGGTGCAATACATATATATATATATATATATATATATATATATATATATATATATCGCTGCTGACGGATGAGAACCTTGTATCTCCATTTTTTACATTTTTCAATTTTTGGCATAATTTGAAAATACCAGTTGGCCTTTATATTGTCTGTAAATTTTGTGATCAATGGACTAAAGAAACTGACCCAAAATGACTTGGAAAAATGTCTGGTTCCATTGACTTACATTAAAAGTAAAGCATGTTTTTTGCTTCTCCTGTAAAGTTGCCATTTCGGACATACAAGGTTTTATTCCCACAACAGCGAGATTTATGTATGTATGCTGGCAGTTTTGTTTGTTTTTGTGTTATTTGTGTGTGTCTTTTGATGTTTGATGCAGGCCGAGGGGTTTGCCACCGCACTGACTGACTTTCCCTTCCCAGATGTCACGGCACACACGGCATGTCGCTACCTGGACTGACCGCGTGATCAGCGCTACACCGCAGCTATGCCATTACCTGGACTAGCCACTTAAACAACCCTACATAGAAACTGCATGGCTGTCTGAGCCTGCCACGTAAACGATGCTTCATCACAGCTATGTGGCTGCCAGGGCGAGCGCTTACGCCGTGTTACAATGCAGCTTGGCCAGGCGGCCACCTGTGCTGGCCACTTGAGTG
>NC_051231.1:1497500-1570000 GCF_015220715.1 Pygocentrus nattereri | reverse complement strand
GAGGGTTGGGTTTAGGTTTTGGGTTGATCTTAAGGTGAGGGTTAGAATTAGGGCCAGGGTGAGGGTTAGGTGTTGGGTTGAGGTTGGTAAGGTTAGATTTTGCATAATAGAAGTAACATAATAATTTATTCTTAATAATTCATTCTTAACGTAAGTAATATATCAACAGAACATCTTCAAGACATTTACTTCAATACTGAATACTTCAGTACAATTGCTGATACTCTGTTAAGAGTTAATTAATCATCTACAAAGGACAAGTTACCAACATCTGTAAGGGGACTGTCAGGGCTGAACCGCTGTCACCTGAAAGGGCGGACAAGTATAAATGAGTCAGGTTGTGATGTCAGAGACGGAGTAAAAATGGGCTGTTTTTCCATGTACAGATTGAGGGGTGAATGTTAAAGTTTAATCTCCCAATATTGACCGACTGCACCAAACTCCTTCATTTACAACTATTTTTCTATTATATGGGCCCTTCGAATTCTCTTACTGTGAGAAACCTGATGGGCCTGATGGTCTGATGGGCGCTTTTACTTTGCATTTATATCATCAAGAAAGACTTAAGCTCTTGAAGAGCTCTGGTGGTTTGCTATTGGTCAGTTCAGTAGGTTTTCAAATCTTTACTACGTGACCCTTTTTTAACCTCTCTGTATCTCTCAATTTAATTACTCAATTTAATGGTGCCAGTAATTAGCGAAGTACTCAATTATTAATGTATTTGGCAGGGACAGACTTGTAAAAAGAAGTGTGAAAAGAAGGAGTTCACTGCTTTATGTTTATGTGGTTACGTGTGTGTGTGTGTGTGTGTGTGTGTGTGTGTGTGTCAGGGTGTGTGTGTGTGTCAGGGTGTGTGAGGGGCACTGGGAGTTCAGGAGGCAGTCGCCTGCCGTTGTCTAATTAGTGTGGAGACAGCAGGGTCAGCCACAGGGCACTGCCCAGCTGGGAGCTGTATACACCCTGTGGCCCTCCCCCAACACACACACACACACACACACACACACAAAGTAAGAGTGCAATTTACATAAGGCTCACTTCCTTAACACCTAACTACCAGCTTCAGCTTCGGCACCTTAGAGCTGTCATTCAGCCTGGGGCAACGATAACGGGCCTATATTAACAGAACCTGACCCTCCAGGTTTCTGACCCATAAGTAATTCTTGATTTTCACTGTTATTTTTCAGTTATATTAGAAATACACATACACTGTGATGTTTGCAGAGTCTCACTTTCCATGAAAAGCAGGTTTGGCCTAAATTATGACTTGATATTCTCCTTTTCCAACTATAAAACAACTTGACAAAACGCCTTACCTTAGGAGCGAAGCCGGAGCCTCTGTACTTTATCCCAGTCAAATTGTTTAGCTGTTTTGGGCCAGAAGGTTTACAATTAGGGATTGGCTGCATATGTTTGGCTGAAAAACAGTACTTTTGGTGTTCAGCAGAGAAAAAGAGCCCAATGTTTTCATCAAAAAAACTTTACATAGGCTCAGAAAATGTCCAAATCAGATACTCTGCAAATGATGTTTATGGTAATGAACATGAAACATGAGAGACAGATAAAAATGCTGTTGGCCCAAAACCGCTAAAAGATTTGTTAAAATGTGGAAAGCATGTAGTGATGAACAGTGAAAATCTTTGGTCGAAATCAGAAATGAGACGAATCAAAATACAGTTTGCACAAAATAAACATACTAAAAAGTAGGTTCTAGTATTTCCCATGACACCTAATACACTGTATCTAATAAACTTGCTTCCTTATTAGCATCTCCTTTCCTTTCTGCTGCTGTTTTTGAGTACTGAGCATTTTCAAGTGGTATAAAAAATAAATAAATAAGTAAACAAAAAAAACTTTAAATAGGCTCAGAAAATGTCAGAATCAAATACTTTGCAAATGACATTTATGTTAATGAACATGAGACACTGTTGCTTGTTGCCTTTGAGCAGCAGTGGATTGAAAAGCTTGGTAGTGTGTTATTGTTTCATTGAAAATGCCTGAAAATGCTCAGTACTCAAAAACAGCAGCAGAAAGGGTCATGGGAAATACTAGAACCTACTTTTTAGTATGTTTATTTTGTGCAAACTGTATTTTGATTCGTCTCATTTCTGATTTCGAACAAAGATTTTCACTGTTCATCACTACATGCTTTCCACATTTTAACAAATCTTTTAGCGGTTTTGGGCCAACAGCATTTTTATCTGTCTCTCATGTTTCATGTTCATTACCATAAACATCATTTGCAGAGTATCTGATTTGGACATTTTCTGAGCCTATTTAAAGTTTTTATGATGAAAATTTTGGGCTATTTTTCTCTGTTGGCTGAAAACCAAAAGTACAGTTTTTTGACCTTTTTCAGCCAAACATATGCAGCGCGTGCCTAAATTTAAAACTTTTGGCCCAAGGCAGCTAAAAGATTTGACTGGGATAAAGTACAGAGGCTCCGGCTTCGTTCCTAAGGTAAGGCGTTTTGTCAAGTTGTTTTTATTTTTGCAGTTGGTGCTAGGAAACTGGCTAAATCTTCTCTTTAACATGTAACGTTACTGCAAAGTGACAAAGAAAGAAAGCACAAAAACATTTTGAAAAGATCCCCAAACTTTCTACACTACACTACGTCTGATGCTCTAATATTTGTATGTTAAATATTGTACAGCTAAAACACTGGCAGTCCTGCGTTGATGACGTCTGTGGGAACACTTCGCTAATTGTGGGCAATTAACACGGACAATCATTTTCCCATTCCGTTGTACTTGAAAACAAACAGTAATGCTGTTGGCTCCAATAAAAGCCAATGGCCCGATGCTGAAGCACCGGAATCTGCAGATTAGATTAAAACGCTGGAGTCCTCCTTTACAAGCAGCTACAAAGCATACAGACCTGCACCTGGAGCCAATGGGTGGTACTTTAGAGTCTCCTCTCCTTTCTGAAAGCACATTTATGATCCATTTATGGTCAGCCTCTTTAGAATTTCTAAAGAATGGGCTAATTGTGAAGCTAACAAGTGCAGGTGTTGCTCCTAAAGCCTTCACACCTTGACAATGAACAGCGATGGAGTGCTGAGAGCCACACTGGCTTCCTTTGTCGAACTGCAGCAAAGAGTGACGTCCGCAAGTCGCTACTGAATGCGTCTTTGGGAAAACGTAGTGAAAACAAGTAAAAAGGCAGACTCACTGTGGCCTCATACTAACCGAACCCCTTGGATGATTGTATGAGTATGAGGCTCCACACTTTCGTTCCTCGCTCTCACAGCTATGTAACTTTCACATTCATTTTACAGGAGGAACTGAAAAATTGCACGGAAAGCAAATGATGCCTAAAGGAAAATCATCTTAAATCTAAAAACATATATCGCTGTTGTCCGAAGAAAACCTTGCATCTCCAAAATCGTAACTTTACAGGAGAAGAAAAAAACACACTTTACTTTTAATGTAAGTCAATGGAACCAGAATATTTTCCAAGTCATTTTAAGCTGTTTCTTTTAATCCCTTCATCATGAAATTTACACACAGTATAAAGGGCAATGGGTATTTTCAAATTAATGCAAAAACTGAAAAATGTGTTTAGGTTTGTTGGTCATTTCGTATAGTGAATAAAAATGGCTTGGTCTGCGTTGTAAAACGTTCTGAGCCCTGGTTCCCATCACCACTACACACAAAGTCAGCAAATTTACATTTATGGCATTTGGCAGACGCTCTTATCCAGAGCGACTTACAGTTTGATCATTTTAGACAGGGAGGTGAAGGTGGTGTTGGGAGTCTTGCCCAAGGACGCTTATTGGTATAGAGTAGGGAGGTTACCCAGGTGGGGAATTGAACCCAGTCTACAGCAAAGAAGGTAGAGGTGTTACCCACTACACTATACTAACCAGTATACAAATGACATGCCATATCAAACCACATACATATATGTATGTATGTATACAGAATAAGGATAGAAAATTATTCCAGTATAGAATTCATAAGGACAGAACATGGAGAACAATGGCTCAGTATAGGACTGCCTCTGAGATTCATAATGCAATCACCACCCCCTGGTCAAATTGCAAATTTTTAAAAATAGGTTAATACATCGTCTACAGGGAGCAAACTTTGGCCAATTTCAGTGCACAATTTCAATTTAACATAGCAGAAAATATAGAACGTACAATATATAATGTGCCAAAATGTCACAGGCCACATTTTCCCCAATGTTATATTCAGCAAATAAACAGTAACTGTGCATTTAAATGTGCAGAAATCTTTTCACTTAGAAAAGCAACAAAACATGGTGCATCTGACTGAGGGCACCCAAATGTTTGCATATGACATTAAACAATTGAAAATAAACTGGAAAGCAGATGCTGCACTATTTAAAACTGACAACAGCAAAGCAAAAAGAAAGCAAAACAAAACAGATTACTGCATGGATTTTCCCAAGGGAGAGTGGAAGTGAGCACGTATGAGTCAGTGAATTAGAAGCAGGCTGGAGGACTTGGTCTAAACTATATTTCCATATACACTCGCCCATCCAGATCATTGAATCCAGGTGTTCCAGTCACTTCCATGGCCACAGGTGTATAAAGCCGAGCCCCTAGGCCTGCAGACTGCTTCTACAGACATTAGTGAAAGAATGGGTCGCTCTCAGGAGCTCAGTGAGTTCCAGCGTGGTACCGTGATCGGACGCCACCTGTGCAGCAAGTCCAGTCGTGAAATTTCCTCACTACTAAATATTCCACAGTCCACTGTCAGTGGGATTATAACAAAGTGGAAGCGATTGGGAACGACAGCAACTCAGCCACGAAGTGGTTGTAACGTAAAATGACAGAGCGGTCAGCGGATGCTGAGGGGCATAGTGCGCAGGGGTCACCGACTTTCTGCAGAGTCAATCACTACAGACCTCCACACTTCATGTGGCCTTCAGATCAGCTGAAGATGAGCTGAAGCTGTTATAGCTGCAAAGGGTGGGCCAACATCAAATTAAACCCTATGGATTAAGAATGGGACGTCACTCAATCTCATGTGCGTGTGAAGCCAGACGAGCGAATACTTTTGGCAATATAGTGTGTTTCCGGTTTAAGAGCAATGCTGCATGTTTATGACGGGTGAGGCCGCCACATTTCTTTCCTGCTCTTGATTTTCAACAAGGATCCGTTGAAAGTCAGTGTGTTTCCTGACCCAGACGGCCAAGCCTCACGATTTACAGGCACTACCACTACAACACGTACGACTGCAGGCAAAGAAAAACATTCCCAAATTTCTCAACCACACAATAGAATGAGCCAGATATGGAGCATGTTAAAGGAACAGTCCATTGCTTTTCGGTTCATTCCCTGCCTGCTCCATCTGTGCCATGACGTCATTTACTACACACAATAATTCCAACACATTTCCCTGCACTTAGTAAAAGAACAGCTTTTTGTGTCACTGTGTTCACTGAGGCGTCACAGCCTTGTGATTTTCCCTTTTTGGGGGAAAACTAAGCATTCAGTCACTTCCTGTCCCTCTTTGCTCCTCTGATAAATCCATGATGAAGGAATAAACAGACTGCCTTACACACTTTGCATCACAGGGATCTTGACAGTGCAAAGCAGACAAAACAGCTTATTATGACAACATTCTGCAGCAATGACTTCAGTAACTGCTTCAGTTTAATCCATAAACTAAACATAATTACTGAATACTGAGCCTGAAGGCGAATAACTGAAAAGTAAGCCTGGGGTTTGAAGAGGAATTCCAACATTACAAAACAAAAAAATCTTCATAATTAAATGGTTAGGATTCAAACGGAGTCATGGAGAGTGGTCTGGTGTGGAGCGCTCTGTTCTAGAGCAACTAACCCAGTCCAAATGGGTCACATTGGTGGTGATAGGAACCAGACATCCAAAGAGTTTAATGCCTTTAAAAGTAGCTCTCAGAAAGTTAACACACTGTCCCATGTTGGGCGCACTGGTTTTGAGAGAAGGTTCTGTTAAACACCTTATTCTGCCGTTAACACAATGACATAATAAACGTCAGAATGTGTTTAGGTTCGTTGGTCATTTCGTATAGTGAATAAAAATGGCTTGGTCTGCTTTGTAAAACATTCTGAGCCCTGGTTCCCATCACCACTACACGCAAAGTCAGCAACTTTCTATACAGTGCACCGTTTCAGAGCAGAAGAGCTAGATATCTGACACGCACTCCTCATGGAAGTCAATAGGCAGATGGTGAAACCCCTTCCTACTGGCTTCTACTGGGACTGTGTTATGAGTCAGTGCTTTTTCCGTTCCGTTCTAATTACAGGGAAATTACTGTTTGTGCTAATCGACTGTGTGATACAGATGCAGTAGCTGGAATTTTCCCTTAACAGAGAAAACAGCATCGGCAGCAAGTACAGAATCTGTGTCTCTCACATTAAGTGATGTGCCCAGTGTCTCGGCTCTTGGCAGCAAACGCCCGCTTGGATTAGTGTCCTGCATTTGAGAGTCCACAGTAATTAGAACCGGGCTGCGCTGCAGAGCTGTAATATTTGCAGTGCAGTGTGTTTTACGCACCACAATCAGTCTATTTCCTATTGTTTCTTTAACGAGGCTGTTTCATTACTGTTCCTGGATATATGTAAACGATCTCCGTTCTGATTTGCTGCCCTGTTAGTTTTCAGCGCCGTGTGGACACAAATCTGATCTTTTCAAATCCGACCTGAGCCACTTTCATATGTGGTCCAAGATCGGATGCGTATCCGATTCGGGGCCACGTGACCTTAACGTGACGCTCAGATCGGAATTCATGTGCTTTTTTTAAACTGCTCCGTCATTCAGCGTTACCATGGTAACAGCGGCGACCAGCCGTTAAAGCCTGTAAACGGTGGAAAAGCGGCTCATCTCACCTTTTTCTCCTCCGTCTGGCTCTAATAACGAAGCTGAGAGCTGATCAGAGTTAATGATCTTCTCAGCGAAGCTCGTTCTGCTCGTTAGTTTGTGCTGATGATGCAGTGATTCAGTCACGTGACGTTACTGAGTAGGAGGAGCTCATGAGGGTCAGTTCAGGAGCCGGTTCATCACATTAATGACAGATTAGAGTCACTGACCTAAACCAGTGTGAATGTAGCCCATATATCTGCTAGCTGGTGTTAAATGCTGTGATACGCTCTGACATGGATGTGGCAGGAGTGATGGCAGTAAGGCGGTGTGATGCCGCACTGACGTACTGAGCCACCAGTAATAATGTTTTCTTTTTAAATGATTGATATTTCTTCAACTTAGTTTCTTCAACTATTCCATGACATTCCACTATGTGTTTTCTGAGCACTTCACAATGTACCAGTCTTTTATTCCACTGTCCCAACTGTTTTGAAACATGTTGCTGGCATCAGATTTATAACAGGTGTCTATTTAAAAAAAAACAACAACAAAATTTCACAGTTTCAACACGTGATATTTTGTACTATTTGCAATTAAATATAGGGTTTGAATGATTTGCACGTCACTGAATTCTGTTTTTATTTACATTTTTCGCAGCATCCCAACTTTTTAGAAATGGGGCTGTAAATTGAGGAAAATGCAGGTTTCCATGATATGGGCCCTTTAAGGAATGGCAGGTTCCTTAAAATCTGCTGACTGGCTGATTCAGACTGGTGCACAGCTCCAGCCAGGCAAACTGAACGAGCACTTTTCTTGTTGAGTTCCACAAGTGGTGATGCTCGATGCATCAATGGATCAGATTAGAGAATAATATTCAGATTTCTCAGATTTTCAATGTCAATACACAACAGTTCTCTAAAGTAAGGGCAGCGTGGTGCTTTCCACACATGGCCTGGCTCAACCCACATCGACTGAACAATCAAAACTGAGGAATAACTGAAAATCTAAGAACTATGGAAGGAATTAAACTGCTCAGACGTCTGGTTCCCATCACTACTGCTGTGGCCAATCCTGACTCAGTATGTCTCACATTAAGTCACTCTGAATGACTCTGTTTACATCGTAATTATGCAGAAATAATCATAAAAAAATGTGGAATTACCTTTATAATATTCCATTTTACAATGTCTTGTATCATAAACTCTTAAAGGGGAATTCCACCAATTTTTCCAAATTTCTGAGTAATTCAGTCCATGAGATGTAAACAGAGCTATTCAGAGTGGTTTGGGGTGAAATGGTTCACTGTGGCCAAACTTACAGACTCGCCTTTCTTTACAGTGGTGGTAGGAAGCAGAGAGTGATGTCTGCAATGCAAATATAGCCATTTTATTTACTATATAATACCACTAGTGTACCTACACGTGTCTTCTGAGTTACATGTCGCTGCTGTCAGAAGAAAGCCTTGTATGTCTAAAATGGTAACTTTACAGGAGAAGGAAAAAACCTAGTCTACTTTTAATGTAAGTCAATGGAACCAGACGTCTTTCCAAGTGGTTTTGGGCTGTTTTTGTTGGTCCATTCTTCCTGAAATTTACGCACAATGTGAAAAGCAACAGGTATTTTCAAATTATGGCAAAAACTGAAAAACAACAAAAAAATGATATACAAGGTTTTCTTGCGACAGCAGCGACATGTAATGCTGATGATGGTAAAATAGTCTAATATCTGAAAATAATAGGTGTTTTGGGGACCGTTCAACTATTTTGACTTTAAAAGCGTCCAAGCCTTTATAACAACACTATAATAAAGCAATGTGGCAGATATCAGGCGTCATGTATTAAACCGCTTCATGCAATAACTTTCCATAGGGGAGCTTTTAGAGGGGGACGTCTGGTTCCTATCACCACCACTGTGAGCAGCTCTGACTGGGTAAGTTTCTCTAGAATGCAGGATTTCACACCAAACCGCTCTGAGTTGAATTTTTGGAAAAATCGGTGACGTTGCCCTTTGTGTTGTAGAACGACATGAACAGTATCATTCACAAGTATGTCGTGCAATTCACTGCAGACCAAGAAAACTATAGTAGTGAACGTGGCTCTTCACAACGGTGCACCAGGAGCTCCAATGCATGTAATTAACATGTAATAAACACGGCTATTCCTAGTGAAAAGGGGTAACATTGTAACAAGTTATAAATGCCTTGTTTTAAGCACCAGGACCTTCTTTGAGAAGCAATTCGGTCTTTTTTAAAGTGAACCAATATGTTTTAACCAACAACCAGCTGGTTTTAGCAAATTAAACCAGCTTTTAAAGGTGTTTTTAACGCCAACAGCGAAAGGTCAACAGGTAGCTGCAGAAATAATAACATAAACGCATTTTCAAGGTATTTATTTAACTCACCTTCTTAGCTCCACACTTGGCGAACTCCTTAGCCAGGTGACGACCGATGCCCCGTCCACCCCCGGTGATCAGCACCACGTCCCCGCTCAGGTCTCTCCTTCTGCCGGGCAGCAGGAGCCGCACGCCCGCCCTCAGCGTGTGGTAGAGGATCTGGAGGGGCAAAAGCAGCACGCAGCCCACCGCCCTCACATCCATTTCAGACGGTGACAGGACTCGACTGAAGCCCCCGGCTCCTGCTCACTCAGTCACCGGCTTTTTAACTCGTTTTGCTCGGGAGTGAACCGAGGCTTCAGCGCTGACACTCGAGCGCTTGTTTGTTGTTGTTGTTGTCGTTTTTCTCCAGCCGCTGATCACGTAGCATCTTCTTTCCGCCGCTTTATGTGTTAAAAAGCTGGGAAAATCCCTCAGATATCGGAAGAGGCGAGCAGGCAGGAGGGTTTGGACCCTGCCGCTCGAGCTGAGGACTCGCAGCGACAAGTGTGTGAGGTGTAATGCGGGCTAAAGCTACGGCTAGTCACCTCAGCCCTGACTGACACGGCCTGCGGCTCGGAGCGGAGTTTTAAACTGCCCATTAATCCTGACTGACAGCTTCTCCCCACAGAGTGTTTAGTGAGGGGTTGTTTTCGACTGCCCTCTGCGTCCCCTCCCCACACACACACACACACACACACACACACACACACACATATACTCACATATACACACACATACACATATACTCACACACACACACACACACACACACACTCACACAGTCACACACACTCACATATACTCACACACACACATATACTCACACACACATATACACACACACATATACTCACACATACACACACATACACATATACTCACACACACACTCACACACACTCACATATACTCACACACACACATATACACACACACATATACTCACACATACACACACACACACACTCACACACACTCACATATACTCACACACACACATATACTCACACACACATATACACACACACATATACTCACACATACACACACATACACATATACTCACACACACACACACACACACACTCACACAGTCACATATACTCACACACACACATATACTCACACACACATATACACACACACATATACTCACACATACTCACACATACACACACATACACATATACTCACACATACACACACACTCACACAGTCACATATACTCACACACATATACACACACACACACACACTCTCTCTCTCACACACACACATATACTCACACATACACACACACACACATATACTCACACACTCTCTCTCACACACACTCACACAGTCACACACACACATACACATATACTCACACACACATACTCTCACACACATACACACACACGTTGGCATGACTGAACAGCAGTCCTGGCTTACAGGATAATATTGAAACCGGTTGGACTAGAAACGTCTCGGTTCGCTGCGATTCCATTTCGATTCCGATGTTTTTCATCACTTCAATGCTGATTATCAGTCATTCAGGCAACAAGCCGATAACAACTTGATAGTGAACGTTTATCGTTTTTCTAAATTTTTGTGTACATTCAAACAATCATTGTACAAAAGTTTCACATCCCATACAGAAATCTGATCTATCCACATTATATTGCCAAAGGTTTTCACTCCCCCATCCAAATCACTGAACTCAGGTGTTCCAGTCACTTCCATGGCCACAGGTGTATAAAGCCGAGCCCCTAGGCCTGCAGACTGCTTCTACAGACATTAGTGAAAGAATGGGTCGCTCTCAGGAGCTCAGAGAATTCCAGCGTGGTGCCGTGATCGGACGCCACCTGTGCAGCAAGTCCAGTCGGGAAATTTCCTCCCTACTAAATATTCCACAGTCCACATTCCACAAGTCTGGGTTTGGCGGTTGCCAGGAGACGGTACTTGTCTGACTGCATTGTGCCGAGTGTAAAGTTTGGTGGAGGGGGGGATCATGGTGTGGGGGTGTTTTTCAGGAGTTGGGCTCGGCCCCTTAGTTCCAGTGAAAGGAACTCTTAAAGCTTCAGCACCAAGAGATTTTGGACAATTTCACGCTCCCAACTTTGTGGGAACAGTTTGGGGACGGCCCCTTCCTGTTCCAACATGACTGCGCACCAGTGCACAAAGCAGGTCCATAAAGACGTGGATGAGCCAGTTTGGTGTGGAAGAACTCGACTGGCCTGCACAGAGTCCTGACCTCAACCCCATAGAACACCTTTAGGATGAATTAGAGTGGAGACTGTGAGCCAGGCCTTCTCGTCCAACATCAGCGCCTGACCACACAAATGTGCTTCTGGAAGAACGGTCAGAAATTCCCATAAACACTCCTAACCATTGTGGAAAGCCTTCCCAGAAGAGCTGAAGCTGTTATAGCTGCAAAGGGTGGGCCGACATCATATTAAACCCTATGGATTAAGAATGGGACCTCACTTAATTTCATATGCGAGTGAGGCCAGACGACCGAATACTTTTGGAAATATATTTTATAAAGGGTCAGGCAAATATTTAAAATATAGTGCTGTCAGAACAAAAGCTCGTATCTCTAAAATGTTAATTTTACAATGGAAGAATTTTTCCGAGTGGTTTTGCATCATTTCTTGTGGTTCAACCTTCATGAAATTTAAACATAATGTAAAGGCCAACAGGCATTTCCAAATTATGTCAAACACCTAAAAACAACAAACATGGAGATACAAGGCTTTGTTTCTAGCAGAGATCTGTACATATATATTGTGTACATGTATGTAAGCAACATATTGAATGTAAACGCATAATATATGTCTGTGTGTCAGATGCATTGTTAAATACATACCAGTACAGTCAGCCTTGTTACTGTTAGCTATTTGCATTTAAATAATAAATTATTTAAATAATAAATTATTTAAATGGGTCAATCATTTTTTAATAATTTCATGTTTTACAAAGTCCATGTGTTTAGAATTTGGTTATGTGGCTCAGCGAGTAAACAAACTCCCACTTCATGTTCCTTGCATAACATGCATGTCCATATGTGACAAAAATTAGTTGGATATGAGGGAAATTAATATACCACTGTTATCAGATCAAAGCCTTGTATCTTCAGAATGGTGACTTTACAAGAGAAGGAAAAACCTACTTTACTTTTAATGTAAGTCAATGGAACCGAACGTCTTTCCAAGTCATTTTGGGTCCTTTCTTTTGGTCCATTCATCATGAAATTCACACACAATGTAAGAAGTGACAGGCATTTTCAGTTTATGTGAAAACCTGAAAAATTACAAAAATGGAGATACGAGGTTGCAGCAGTGATATGATAATATACAGTATGTTTCTTACATTTGAAGACCATTTATTGCCATATCCCAGATTTCCATATGGGATAATTCACAGTACTGTGCAAAACTATTTAACACATTATTCAAAACTACTTATATTGGTGATGAGTTTATTTTTGCTGGTAAAAATGATCAAATATTATTAAAGTAAATGGAAAATAAATGTGGACACTGTACAATTAATTTTTTACCAAAACATTAATCTTGTGAGCTGGTTTTGAAGAACATCGTTTTGATTCCAAACATCTCCTCTATGCATCCCAAACTGCATCTTTGGCACACTTGATTTAACACAATGGAGCGATTCGCCGAACCAAGTACTGGACGAGAACTTCAATTAATACGGGGCAGCTATGAGGAAAGGTGGAGGCATAATTAAAGGACCACTTTGGCAGAAGAAAGTACAGAAGAAAACCTTGTATCTGTAATGAGGAGCGAGGAGGCGGACGCATATGTGGAGATAAGCGAGTTTTATTTCGGGCGAATCCAGGGTTGTGGTCATGACAGTCCAGGTTCAAAGAGCTAACATTGGGGTTCAGACATGATGAAAGACAGAACCTCAAACAAGAACCAAACATGAGAAAACAATACATACATCCAACAAACATCAAACATGAATCATATCAAACAAAAGACCAACAAGAAACTCAGGAAAACACAGGGCTCAAATACAAACAGGGATAACGAGGGATAACAGGACACAGGTGGAAAACAGGTGGGAACAATCAGGGGTGGAGTCATGAAACAAGAGGGCAGGACTGACAACCAAAACAAAAGCACATGGACAGGATTGGGAAGTAAACACAACAGAAGCACATGGACAGGATTGGGAAGTAAACACAACAGAAGCACATGGACAGGATTGGGAAGTAAACACAACAGAAGCACATGGACAGGATTGGGAAGTAAACACAACAGGAGCACATGGACAGGATTGGGAAGTAAACACAACAGGAGCACATGGACAGGATTGGGAAGTAAACACAACAGGAGCACATGGACAGGCCTGGGAAGTAAACACAACAGAAGCACATGGACAGGACTGGGAAGTAAACACAACAGGAGCACATGGACAGGACTGGGAAGTAAACACAACAGGAGCACATGGACAGGCCTGGGAAGTAAACACAACAGGAGCACATGGACAGGACTGGGAAGTAAACACAACAGGAGCACATGGACAGGATTGGGAAGTAAACACAACAGGAGCACATGGACAGGACTGGGAAGTAAACACAACAGAAGCACATGGACAGGACTGGGAAGTAAACACAACAGGAGCACATGGACAGGCCTGGGAAGTAAACACAACAGGAGCACATGGACAGGACTGGGAGGTGCCAATCGTGACAGTATCTCTATTTTTGTTGTTTTTCAGGTTTTGACAAAATTTGAAAATACCTGCTGTTCTGTGTAAATTCCATGATGAATGGAGTTCAAATGACTTGGAAAAACGTCTGGTTCCTCTGACCTGCATTAAAAGTAAAGTATGTTTTTTCCTTCTCCTGCATAGTTACCATTTTGAAGGTACGAGGTTTTCTTCCCCCAGCAGCGAATTATTATAAAATAAATGAGAAGTTTTAAATAGCTATTCCAGTAAAATCAAGAAAGCTGTAATCTGTGTCCCAACGTTGACCATATGTAGGACGACTTTGGAACTCATTGTGTTGTTATATTGCATTTCCAGTCAAGCAAAATGTTCACGTTCGAGTCTGTCAGAAATACGTCCAGGATTAGGAGACCGGTTTAATTAGTGAATAATATGTAGTGGATCAGTTGCTGAACCACTGAAAAAAAAGATGTGAAAAGTCCAGTGAGGTGAGCGGACATTATTTCCATCATTATTTGTGGCCTTTTTATAGATGAGCAACATTTTACCGTGAGACTGTTCCCTTCACGTCTCTGGAACGGCCGTCTTAGAGGAATAATGCTCCAGTGTCTTCACCAGGCCCAGGCGATTTCACTAAAGAGCGGGAAAATGAGGCTTATAAAAAGGTGTTGAATGCTGTAATAACATGGGCGTGAGCGGTGGGGTAACGGTGACAGGCTGTCTCAGTGACAGGCTGATATTGAATGTTGGGGTGTGTGTGTGTCTGTCGACGCATGTGGTTATCCAAACGTAATAGCTCTGTTATCAGACACTTCTCTCCAAAGCCCTCAGCCACTGTTATACAAACACCACAGAGCTTCCAGGCCTGGGCGAAAGGACGATCTCCTCTGGCCACTGCAGGCCCAGAACACGGAGACCTTTGTAAATACCTCTTAAAACCCCCACTGTAAATCCAGGAGCCAGCCGTGGAGATTCCAGTCTGTGATTTTTGGCCCTGGCCTCGGCTTTTACTGGGGAAAGCTGAATGGGGGACTGCTCAAACTGGAATGGGCCTAAAAGCAGCCTCACAATGGCTGCTTTGTGCTGGCCTGAGCTTCTTAGTAATGGCCCAGAGCCTCTCTGGGAAGACTAAATGGTTGTCTAGTTGTGGAAAATGTGTCGCAGTGAAATGTGCTTGTGCTGTCGAGCTGCTCCAGAAGCTCGTTTGCAGAGAGGAAAGCAGCAGAGAGGAAAAGTAAAGAGGAAAGAAGAAGCTGGTATAAAGGTTCAAAGACTAAACACTGGACAGAGACAGGAATCTACCTAAGCATTCCCAAGTTTTACTGCATATATACTGGTCCTATATAACTTACAGTGGCTTGGCCTTTCCAGCCTTCTGTATTGCAGCCACAGCCTTGCATCAGTTAGACTGTCGCTGCCACCTACAGATCAGCAGAGAAAGTTCAGATGGGTGAAATCAAGCACAGCACATCTTTAACCACAGTTCACGCAGCAGTTCTTTTACCAGAAGCCTACGCACAGTGAAGATCATTAACATTTATCTTCTGCATATTTAGTTATTACTTTACTATTTTTGTGAACATGAAATATATACGTTTTATATAGATATACATGGTTTTTATCAATGCATAAAAATGCGTCGTTCAGATCTGATGCACAGTTCCAATTCTCCCTTTATCCCAAATGTGTTTATCAGCCGAAACATTTTGGTGTCAAAGATTAGCTTCTTTAGTTCTGACCTGGAGTCATAATGGAAGCTAAAGTACAGCAATTAGGACTCTGCACAACTGTTTCTGACGCTGTTTTCACTGACATACTTTTTTTTAATTAAAATGGACAAAAGAAAATGGTTATTAGTGTTTTAAGACATGCAACATTCATTTTTAGTGATGACTGTATGTCATACTGTGTAAAAACCATATTGGATGTCAACACAATTTAAAGCAAGTGTGTGATGAGTAACTGAGTATCTGAGTAAATGTAATGAGTTTCTGTACTTTAGTATTTTTGGTGTATCTGTACTGAAGTTTCTCCGTTCTGGGCGACTTTTTCCTTTCACTCCACTACATTTCAGAGTCTAATATCCGACTTTTTCCTCCTACATTTTGAGAAATCTGTCGCTCCTTTTGGTTTCTGTGTGTATAAAAACGTCACATGTCAAAACGAAAGAAGCGCAAAGCCAGAGCACCAATCAGGGCCCAGCGGTCACTTTGTTTAGAGCTGGTTTTGACCTGTTGGTCATACCGACCCAGTGCAGCACACGGTTCTACACTTTTCATAAAAATCTAAATAGTAGACTTCGAGACAAAAGTTGTAATATTTCTAGAAACTAATTGTATTATTTTGGGAATAAAGTCTTAACATTTCTAGAATAAAGTTGTAATATTTTGAGATAGAAGTTGTAATAATTGGCGAATATAGTGGTCTAACTGTAGGGGGCTGTCATAACGTATTGGGGTCTCAGTTGCTGCTCTGGAGGTAAAATATCCATCTTCTAAGCTGCTTCTCCGTCAGGGTCGGGGGGGGAGCTGGAGCCTATCCCAGCAGTCTTCGGGGGGAAGGCAGGATACACCCTGGACAGGTCGCCAGTCCATCGCAGGGCAGACAGACAGACACAGACAGTCACTCACACCCAGGGGCAGTTTAGCACGTCCAGTTGGCCTGACTGCATGTCTTTGGACTGTGGGAGGAAACCGGAGAACCCGGAGGAAACCCACGCAGACACGGGGAGAACATGCAGACTCCACACAGAGAGGACCCCGGTCGCCCGGCTGGGGAATCAAACCCAGGCCCTCTTCGCTTTAACCCAAATACATGATTTGTGTACTTTGTTCCACCACTGGATGATTTAGATGTGTATTTTGCATAATGCTAACTAGATATAAGCTATATTGTACCCTTATTTGTTGGCTGCATTACATCCAGAGTGAAAGCATGACCAACAACACAGCCTGCTGAAAAAGAAAAATTGAGGTATTTTCAGTTCTTGGGGAATTTCCCTAGCAAGATAAGTGTCCTAGTATAGTATCTTGGTGATTTT
This sequence comes from Pygocentrus nattereri, assembly GCF_015220715.1. NCBI lineage: Eukaryota > Metazoa > Chordata > Actinopteri > Characiformes > Serrasalmidae > Pygocentrus > Pygocentrus nattereri. The sequence goes on along the minus strand of NC_051231.1, from coordinate 1,553,090 downwards.
GGCATTACTTCACATGATCGTTAGACTGAGTGTGGAAACGTGACATCCTCATAATAAAGTAACCTCCTATGCAGAAAAGCTTGTAACCCAAAACTATTCAAGCAATGATTTCAGAACAGCGGATGCCCATAAACTTGCCTGCTACGTTTAACTTTGAGAAGATGCTGTACTGTCTAGAGTGACTGTGATTTCTTGAAATGTACAGGTATGAAACACACATACTATATCGCTGTTATTGGAACAAAACCTTGTATCTCCAAAAATGGTAACTTTACAGGAGAAGGAAAAAAACTACTTGACTTTTAATGTAAGTCAGGGGAACCAGAATTTTGGGCCATTCACCATGCAATTTATATAAAATGCAAAGAGAAACAGGAATTTTCAAATTATGTCAAAAACTTAAAAATGCAGATATGAGGTTTTCTTCTGACAGCAGCGATAAGCTAATGTACGTACACTATACTGCCAAAAGTATTCGGTCGTCTGGCTTCACTCGCATATGAAATTAAGTGACGTCCCATTCTTAATCCATAGGGTTTAATATGATGTCGGCCCACCCTTTGCAGCTATAACAGCTTCCACTCTTCTGGGAAGGCTTTCCACAAGTGTTAGGAGTGTTTATGGGAATTTCTGACCGTTCTTCCAGAAGCGCATTTGTGAGGTCAGACACTGATGTTGGAAGAGAAGGCCTGGATCACAGTCTCCGCTCTAATTCATCCCAAAGGTGTTCTATGGGGTTGAGGTCAGGACTCTGTGCAGGCCAGTCAAGTTCTTCCACACCAAACTGGCTCATCCACGTCTTTATGGACCTGCTTTGTGCACTGGTGCGCAGTCATGTTGGAGCAGGAAGGGGCCGTCCCCAAACTGTTCCCACAAAGTTGGGAGCAGGAAATTGTCCAAAATCTCTTGGTGCTGAAGCTTTAAGAGTTCCTTTCACTGGAACTAAGGGGCCGAGCCCAACTCCTGAAAAACACCCCCACACCATGATCCCCCCTCCACCAAACTTTACACTCGGCACAATGCAGTCAGACAAGTACCGTCTCCTGGCAACCGCCAAACCCAGACTCGTCCATCAGATTTCCAGACGGAGAAGCGTGATTGGTCACTCCAGAGAACACGTCTCCACTGCTCTAGAGTCCAGTGGCGGCGCTTTACACCACTGCATTCCACGCTTTGCATTGTGCTTGGTGATGTAAGGCTTGGATGCAGCTGCTCGGCCATGGAAAGCCATTCCATGTTCTATCACGGTACCACGCTGGAATTCACTGAGCTCCTGAGAGCGACCCATTCTTTCACTAATGTCTGTAGAAGCAGTCTGCAGGCCTAGGGGCTCGGCTTTACACACCTGTGGCCATGGAAGTGACTGGAACCCCTGAATTCAATGATTTGGATGGGTGAGTGAAAACCTTTGGAAATATAGTGCATATATGATATAAATATTGATAAAGTTGGTTTAACAGATTATGCTTGCAAAATGCAAACCCTATAATTGTAGACCACTTGTAACATTGCTAATTAAAACATTTCCACTTTAGGCTACAGGCTCAGTTATTGGCTTCATTAACGATCAAATTCAGATGTTTTGTATTTTGTTATTCTACTATAGGTATATTGTAGCTGTTGGAACAAAATCATAATACCATCATAATAAATCACTACCGATCAGCCCCCTAAACCCCCCCTGTCATCACACTGAGCGTGAAGTTACTTTGGAGTGCTGGCGTTCTATTGGATATGCAGTGTTAAGTTAGTGCCAGGCTAACGGTGGTGCACATTAACGGTGGTGAATAGTAACAGTGGTGAACATTAACGGTGGTGAACATTAACAGTGGTGAACATTAACAGTGGTGAACATTAACGGTGGTGAACATTAACGGTGGTCAGGTGGTTACTGAGAAAATCAGATTTTTCCACAGTTATCGGATTCTTAATGCATGTAAACACTCTGCATCTGAGGCGTGGTTGAGAGTTGGAAGGAAGACAGTCAGTCTGAGTGAATGAGCAGCTAATCAGTAAAGATTTGCACCTGTATATGCTTAACAACTGCCTGCAGTACCAAATATACTTTGGTACTGAAAGGACCAAAAACTGTTCTGGTCTGATAAAAGTAAAGTAAAGCAGAAGTTTACTCCCGTATTGACGAGAGCCAAAAGTACAGCTGCAGTTAGGGGACGTATGTGTCCAGCATGACGGCAATGTTTTTATAGCCCACCCCTGCAGTCATAAGCAGTTCATGACCATGACGTCAGCTAAAGTCAGGATAAGTCAAATATAAAAGCAGCCTTTATTAGCTGACGTCAGGCAGGAGACCGATCACTGGTTAAAACATGAATTGGAAAACTTGTGGCGCTAAACATGGAGTATGTTTGCAGAGAAAGTCCCACCCTTCAAGAGAAAGAGCCTATCAGCTCGCTGGTTATGCCACAGGCGGAGAAGGGTGAACGATACTCCGGCACGAATCGGAAAAGTCTAAGCTTTTTCCAGAAAAATCATATTTTTGTGCGTTATCAAGCCACACACTACAAACATTCATGAGGTTTGTCAGATTTTACCAGTGACTTCAAATGTGCTTTTAAAGCGGTAATTTGACCTTCAGTTTCAAGTATTTTGGTTTCTCTCCTTTTAAAAAAGTCCCCTGGTAGCAAGTGGATAGTGGACCACTGTTGGCCCACTGATGGCAAAGCTGGTGGTCTGCTGGCATTTTGCTCAGTGTTTTACAGGCAGTCCACGAGTGGTTAAGCATAGTTTTAGAGTTTTAGACAAAATTTCACTTATCATCACTCATTTTCCACTCAGAGCTAAATTTACCTGTTTTTCCTTCCTCTCTTCTTTATTTATACTTAGTAAATTAGTTTAGTACATAATTTTGATCAAAGTCAAGCAACGCTTACTATAAAAGCCTTTTATATCAGGCCTAGTTATGATTTTTTTCTCTCAGTTGTTTCATACCGTGCACCAAAGATTGGTAGAGAATATTTGTCTTAGTTGATTTCCCAAAATAAAAGTCTCTGTGCATTTAAAATCTGTTTGGCGAGATTAAAAACTAGGTGGAGTTTGTAGGCAGGGCAGTAACCTGGGTGGTCCTAGATTATTCACTAGATAACTAGAGGTCCTCATCATGATCTCGCCGTCTCATTCGAGAACTCCCTGATTGTTCCGTTTGTAGAGGCGAGAAGTCTTGGTGAGACTCTGGGTGGCCAGTTATCGTTCTCCACTCACATCGCGAACCTGACTCGGTCATGCAGGTTTCTCCTGTTCAACATCAGGAGGATCTGACCCTTCCTCACCCGAGAGGCCGCCCAGGTGCTCGTGCAGTCTCTGGTCATCTCAAGGCTTGACTACTGCAACTCACTCTTGGCTGGTCTTCCCATGTGGCCATCAAGCCTCTGCAGCTCATTCTGAATGCGGCAGCACGGCTCGTCTTCAATCTGCCCCAGTTCAGCCACGTCACCCCACTGCTGCGCTCCCTTCACTGGCTTCCTGTAGCTGCATCAGATTTAAACCCTAATGCTGGCCTACAAAGCCAAACATGCACCTGCCCCTACCGACTTGATGGCAATTGTGAAATCTGGAACTGAACCACGAGCCCTTCAAGCTTCGAGTACAACCATCCTTCAAGGCGCGTGGAAGACAAGCGTGGAGAATGTTCTCTGTACTGGAGTCCAGGTGGGGGAATGAACTCCCACTGGCTGTCCGAACAGCAGAGTCTCTCACTGTCTTCAAACGCAGACTGAAGACCGTCTCTTTACACAGCACTTAAATCAGCCCTGAGTTCAGTATTGACTGTCATGTATCGTACTGCACTTTTGTATTGTAGTGTAGTGTATTGTAGTGTAGTGTGTTGTAGTGTATTGTAGTGTAGTGTATTGTAGTGTATTGTAGTGTAGTGTATTGTAGTGTACTGTAGTGTAGTGTAGTGTAGTGTAGTGTATTGTATTGTAGTGTATTGTAGTGTATTGTAGTGTATTGTAGTGTAGTGTATTGTAGTGTACTGTAGTGTAGTGTAGTGTATTGTAGTGTAGTGTGTTGTAGTGTATTGTAGTGTATTGTAGTGTAGTGTATTGTAGTGTATTGTAGTGTAGTGTACTGTAGTGTATTGTAGTGTACTGTAGTGTAGTGTAGTGTATTGTAGTGTAGTGTAGTGTAGTGTATTGTAGTGTATTGTAGTGTAGTGTATTGTAGTGTACTGTAGTGTAGTGTAGTGTATTGTAGTGTAGTGTAGTGTATTGTAGTGTATTGTATTGCAGTGTATTGTATTGTAGTGTATTGTAGTGTAGTGTAGTGTAGTGTAGTGTAGTGTATTGTATTGCAGTGTACTGTAGTGTATTGTAGTGTATTGTAGTGTAGTTTAGTGTATTGTATTGTAGTGTATTGTATTGTAGTGTATTGTATTGTAGTGTATTGTATTGCAGTGTATTGTATTCTTGTTCGACCTTTCCAGTTCCACCTTAAATGGTGCAGCCTCAGACACCCAAATGTAAGTGCTGCACCATTTAAGGTGGAACGGGAAAATCTGAAAAAGCTGATGAATAGGCCAACATATATAATAAACCAACTCCAGCGTTGTCCTTTTTACTGTGTTTTGGGGGGTTTATTTCATTTTTATGTACATTAAGATTAGAAGTGATTCGCACATCGACTGATTTGAAGGTATGTATGATTGTTTCTACAGAGCTCACGCTGAACTCTTTAATGTGCAGACGGAATCCTTTCCTGCTGCTCTGGACAGCTAACTTATGGAGTCCTGCTGGTGACATTCCAAATAAAAACAATGCATGGCCACAGCTTAGCAATACAGTACTATGTCGTGGCCACACATTAGGATTTGGTTCCCACACATTAATATGGCGTGGCCATGCATGGTTGTCATTTCTAAGAGATGTCACAAGCAGGGCGGCGTAGTAATAGTGACATCCTGTATAAATAAAACTAACGTGTGGCCACGACTCAGTAAGGCTTGGAATGAGGTGATCCTCGTCCTCAGCTGAATAAGACATGATCTTGTTCCCACGCTTTACTAAGTCGTGGCCATGACTTCATCATCTCATTCCCACACCTTACTAAGTCATGGCCACGCATTATTTTTATTTATACAGGATGTCATCCTTTATATATATATATATATATATATATATATATATATATATATATATGAATGAAAAAAATGAAAAATATGATTCACAAAAGTTTTTGTTTCACTCCTTGTTCGATGGTAAACTGTTGCAGCCGTAATGATGAAGAAAATGGAGAGGTTGTTATTTTCTTCTGTAGGAGAGTTAGAGCGCCACCCAGCGTCGGATTATCACACAGAATAAACTTGGGCTACCTAAATTCAGCACAGAAGAGTCGACACTCAGAATTTCGACTCTCCGAGTCACTGACTCCTAGACGTGCAGGAGTCGAAGAATCGACTCTTTTGGAATCGGCTCACTACCAGTTGAGCGTGCTGACAAGGCTCAAAACTTTCGTAAATAAACGCCTTTTAACCTTTTTTCAACGTCTTTAGGCTCCATCGTTCCGCAGCCGTTAGGCGAGTCTGCCCCGTGTGTAAACACGGCCACGGGTCATTTGGAGGAGATCCGGCGCAGGTCTTGTGAAATGTAAGATAACGTTGTCCCTGCACTATAAGCAGGGAGGGCGTGTGTGATCTGCTCAGTGTTCTTTGAGGCCAACATGGACACAGCAATTGCAGTTCTGATCATTGGCTTTGCTGCACTGGCTGCAGCCTTCTGCCTGCTGGTCATTGGCCTGGTGTATGCAGAAGCCATGAACTCGGAGATTCCTCCTGGAATTACAAACCGTGGAAAACTGCATGCTTTGCACTGCACCCTTGTAGGACTAGCCGTTCTGGTAAGTGTGCATCTGGATTTTGTAAGCTTTAATTATTGATGTGTCCCCAAAATGCCTAAAATGTTGTTTGCTGCACTGAAAAATAACATAGTAACATATAAGTGTACTGCATATGTTGTTACATGTGCCATAATCATTGCTTTTTCTGAGCTCAGTGGAAATGAGCACAATCTCCAGGCCTATTGTAAATTTAATGAGTTACTGTATAGCTTTTTTTCTTGATGCAAAGTCCACGTGAGCTAAGAGCTAATGTCTTGTTTTGATAGGTTCAGCCTGAAAATGAGGTCTAGTAAGAGAAGTAACTCTAACAAATGCAGCCATGCGGTCAGAACCATTGAATACCTGAATATTGGATGCATTGTTGAATAAAATTTATAACATATAAACCTGACATCATCTGCTGAAGCTGCTGTCAGCTGTAAACCTCTGAACCATAGAGCTGGGCATGTCTCAGTGTGGGTAATGAGAGACGGTTGGTAGAAATGTTTGAGTTAAGTTTCTCTTAAGGATATTTAAGAGAACAATTCACTCTGATTCATGTCTAAGTGCCTGTATCCACTTCTCTGGGAGTCTCTGAAGCCTGTATTTAATCTTCCTATTAAGATGTGCATCTACAGGCCTGTGCTGGCTGTTTTTTTTTCTACACTAGGCAAATCAGTTTATATATATATATATATATATATATATATATATATATATATATATATATATATAATACACACACACGCAGAAGCTGGAGGGATTCTGATGTACTAGGGGGGCAGTCGCACCAGCTCTACATGAATTCAAATGTAGGCAAATGACTGTAAGAGTTTCCAGACTTAAATGGAAATTCCAGGCGAAATGGAAATTCCAGGCGAAATGAAAATGTTTACCATTGCTACATTTGTTTAAGACATGCCTGCGGTCCTTCTAAGGAGATGCTACATAGTTCGATGAATTAGATGTTCTGGTCTAACGAGTAAAAAGCCTGCTTTAAATGAGGTATATGAAGGTGAGACGGCCTTTTGAAAAGTTACCTGTGCTGTGGGCGGGGCTTTTCCCTGCCATTGGGCCCATGCCGAACAAAGCCGGAATGCTGACGTTTCTACTAAGAAGCGGAATATCACCCCTGTTTATCAGCCTTTATCAGTGCATTTTTTTCACTGTTGTATAACGAATTTGCCCAGTGCATGCTGGGTATTGTAGTGAGAGAATATCAGTGGATGAAAACACAACAACAGAAAATAATAAATTCAGTCAAACCTGTAAGGCAAAGAGACGCCACACAACAAAGCGCAACAGGAAATCTGATAAAGAGGCTGGATTTCAGCTCAGTAATCAGATTTCTCTGTGCTGTGAACTCTGATTTCTTTCCTTTAGAGTGACTCGATGTTTTAAAAAAATGCCACGGCATGAAGTTTGAGTTTGATGTTGTGGCACGTCTCCTTCTGTGAGTTTATTGGCTGGTTCTTGAGCAGAAATCTGATGACTGACTCATGTAGACCCGGATTTCCCTGTTATCTGATTACTCAAGTGCATGTAAATGTGTCGATCAGATTACTGAGAAAATCTGATTTTCTGCAGTTATCAGATTATTAAATGCATGTAAACACACTCACTGACTCCTTCTACACTTGTGCTGAAATGAACCAGGGGTGGTGCCACCTACAACACAAATACAGCCATTTTATAAATATATATGAGAGAGAGAGTGAGAGAGAGAGAGAGAGAGAGAGAGAGAGAGAGAATGTGAGAGAGAGAGAGAGAGAGAGAGAGACAGAGAGAGTGAGAGAGAGAGAGAATGTGAGAGAGAGAGAGAGAGAATGTGAGAGAGAGAGAGAGAATGTGAGAGAGAGAATGTGAGAGAGAGAGAATGTGAGAGAGAGAGAGAGAGAGAGAGAGAATGTGAGAGAGAGAGAGAGAGAGAGAGAATGAGAGAGAGAGAGAGAGAGAGAGAGAGAGAGAGAGAATGTGAGAGAGAGAGAGAGAGAATGTGAGAGAGAGAGAGAGAGAGAGAGAGAGAGAGAGAGAGAGAGAGAGTGAGAGAAAGAGAGAAAGAGAATGAGAGAGAGAGAGAGAGAGCGAGAGAGAGAGAGCGAGAGAGAGAGCGCCTCTAGGCAAAGAAGAACCAGAGGCATGCAGGCAAATGCTCTTTTATTGAACATGCAGCAAGGCAGAACCACCAACTCAATGGTGTTTGTGTCCAGGATAGCAGGCAGATCACTTCTTTGACACGCAGCCCACAACCCAACTCAGAACAGCACATGCAACACTTGCCAAAATAACATCAGTACTATCTCAACAGCAAATATCGTCCAGTTCTCCCCACGAGCTTGGCACCTCCCGAGAGCCACTGTGAGCAATTCTGCTAAGTTTCTCTAGAATGGCACATTTCACATCAGATCATTCTGCTTGACTGTGTTTACATCTTTACAGTTTAATTAAGCAGAAACCTGGAAAGAATCATAGAATTTCATTTTAACATACGCAAATTTGCTTCGAGACTTGCAACCATTTTGCATTGTTTTCCACGTAGTTCCTCAACGATACACATTAAACTGTGGCTGCCCGTGAAAGTTTAAGGATAGAGTTAATGTTGAGCTTCTTTTGATGAGATTGAGATCATTTTTGTGCTAAATCTGTTTTCAGGGCCGAATCTTTGAGCGCCTGGGTCTGTGTGGTCAGGTGAGTTTTAGTCGTTGGTGTACAGGCAGGTTAATCGCCTTCAAACGGCTGTCCACATCTGGTCTCCGCATGAAGGACATGACCTTCAGCGGTGTGCCCGTGAGAGTGTATGAGCCCACGGCTGCTTCGGATCAGAAGAGGAGAGGAATGATGTATTTTCATGGTGGAGGATGGGTGTTGGGCAGTATAGGTAAGGCATGCAACGTCTTTGGCTGATATGAATGATCATAGTATGTTCGTTGAAAAGATGTAGAAATAACTCTTTTATCTGAACGTAGATTCACATGACGACGTTTGCCGGCACATTGCGAGGGAGACTGATACCACAGTTGTGTCAGTTGGGTAGGTCTACTACATGTAATTAGTATTGCCCAAAATGATGAACTGAACTATAGACGACTCTAACCTGACCGAGAAAGCGGCATCAAATTCAGAAGTTTTAAAATGATTAAATCAGAAAATTAATAACCGAAATGAAGGTATAATAATCTTCGTATCTAGAATATCTCCTGTTTCAAAAATGTCAAATCTTAGGGCTGATATCTTGACAAACACATTTTAAATGGATCATTATATTATGTTGTTTATTATTTAAATTTTTGTTGTTCCCAAAACACTTGAAATTCACTAGGCAAGGCTAGATATGCTGGACCGACGTTGCTGCATGGCTTTTGTTTTTGTTACCAGTCGCTTTCTGTCAAGGACATTTTTTTAATCATTACACTGCTACTACATGTTTATCTGTTATCCTGCTACTAGTGATAATGACTATAGCCGCAAGGGGCAATCATAGGGGTCCAAGCCCCGTCAGTTTTCATCAGCGATGTAAGTCGCCATTAACATCAAAAGTTTTTGATAATTATTAGCATTCAGTGTTTTATAAGGCTCTCAAAATGCAAACTGGACATTGCTGCAAGTTGTGCTTTGCAAGGGCCAGAACAGTTCAGGCGGAATTTGAACAAAGCACTTAAACAATTTATTGGTAGAGAGAAATAAGGAACCAAGCACCATTTTAGGAACTAGTTACTAACATTAAATTATTATGATAATGTTCTTTTATATTACTCAATATATTTACAATACACCCTCTGTTTGTAATTTCATACCAATGTTTCAAATTTGGCTATAATCAGACATTAGCTTATATATTTATAGCTTTTAAGTCTGACTAAGCCAAGTCGCACTGATTTGTTCAAATATTGCAGCCATGAGGTTTTTAATAATTATTCATGTTGTGACTCCACAGATGGTTTTAAGAAAATTTGGAGGACATTTGATATAAACTCAAGGAATAGTAAGAAAATATCTGTTTTCAGCCTTTAATCAACTGCAGAAAAAAAGTGCTTGGACCCCTTATGATTATTATAATAGGTAGAATTTTCAGCAGTTATGTGACTAAAGCAAGTTATGTTATTTAAACAGTATTATTATTATTATTATTATTATTATTATTATTATTATTATTGCAATAGCATTGAAGTTAGTGTGTTACACTGTCATCATCCTTCTCCCTGGATGTTTGATACTTAATTTCCAATTAGACATGACATGTCTGCCACAATGTCACATAGTTATCAGTCAGTATGTTAGTCAATCACTGACTTTTCAATAATTAATGAATGAGATAATTAATGAGAATTCCACTGATTTTTCAAAACTGTGCATAATTGAATGATTAAGATGTAAACAAAGGCATTTAGAGTGGTTTGATATGAAATGTATTTACTAAAGATACCACTTTAAATGATTATAAATATAATTCCCTGATGCCTGACACACGGTTTTACAATAGTTTTGAGAAAAGGCATTGGCCTAACAAACATATGGTTGTTGTCGGATCAAAACCTCATATCTCCAAAATGTTAGCTTTACAGGAGAAGGAAAAAAAACTACTTTTAATGTACAACCCCAATTCCAATGAAGTTGGGACGTTGTGTAAAACATAAATAAAAACAGAAGACGATGATTTGCAAATTGTTTTCAACCTACATTCAATTGAATCAACTACAAAGACGAGATATTTAATGTTCAAACAGATAAACTTTATTGTTTTTTGCAAATATTCACTCATTTTGAATTTGATGCCTGCAACACGTTCCAAAGAAGTTGGGACGGGGGCAACAAAAGACTGGGAAAGTTGAGGAATGCTCAAAAAACACCTGTTTGGAACATTCCACAGGTGACCAGGTTAATTGGAAACAGGTGAGTGTCATGATTGGGTATAAAGGGAGCCTCCCTGAAAGGCTCAGTCGTTCACAAGCGAGGACGGGCGAGGTTCACCACTTAGTGAACAACTGCGTGAGCAAATAGTCCAACAGTTTAAGATCAACGTTTCTCAACGTGCAACTGCAGGAATTTAGGGATTTCATCATCTACAGTCCATAATATCATCAAAAGATTCAGAGAATCTGGAGAAATCTCTGCAGGTAAGCGGCGAGGCAGAAAACCAGCACTGAACGCCCGTGACCTTCGACCCCTCAGGCGGCACTGCATTAAAAACCCACATCATTCTGTAACGGATATTCCCACATGGGCTCAGGAACACTTCGGAAAACCACTGTCAGTGAACTCAGTTCGTCGCTCCGTCTACAAGTGCAGGTTAAAACTCTGCCATGCAAAGCGAAGCCAGATATCAACACCACCCAGAAACGCCGCCGGCTTCTCTGGGCCCGAGCTCATCTGAGATGGACTGACGCAGAGTGGAAAAGTGTCCTGTGGTCTGACGCGTCCACATTTCACACTGTTTCTGGAAATCATGGACGTCGTGTCCTCCGGGCCAAAGAGGAAAAGGACTGTCCGGATTGTTTTCAGCTCAAAGTTCAAAAGCCAGCATCTCTGATGGTGGGGGGGGGGGTGTTAGTGCCCATGGCAGGGGTAACCTGCACATCTGTGATGCCCCATTAATGCTGAAATGTCCATACAGGTTTTGGAGCAACATCTGCTGCCATCAAAGCAGCGTCTTTTTCAGGGACGTCCTGTTTATTTCAGCAAGACGATGCCGAGCCACATTCTGCACGTGTTACAACAGCGTGGCTTCGTAGTAAAAGAGTGCGGGTACTAGACTGACCTGCCTGCAGTCCAGAAGGTCTCCCATTGAAAATGTGTGGCGCATTATGAAGCTCAAAATACTCCAGCGGAGACCCCGGACTGCTGAGCAGCTGAAGCTGGACATCAAGCAGGAATGGGAAAGAATTCCACCTACAAAGCTCCAACAATCAGTGTCCTCAGTTCCCAAACGCTTATTGAGTGTTAAAGGAAAGGTGATGTAACACAGTGGGAAACACGCCCCTGTCCCAACTTCTCTGGAACGTGTTGCAGGCATCAAATTCAAAATGAGTGAATATTTGCAAATAACAATAAAGATCTTGTCTTTGTAGTGTGTTCAATTGAATATACATTGAAAAGGATTTACAAATCATTGTATTCTGTTTTTATGTATGTTTTACACAACGTCCCAACTTCATTGGAATTGGTGTTGTAAGTCAATGCAACCAGAATTTTTTCCAAGTCATTTTGGTTAATTTCTGATGGTCCATTCATCATGAAATTTCCACACAATCTAAAGGACCATGAATACTTTCAAAATTAGGTCCAAAGCTTAAAAACAGCAAAAATGGAGATACAAGGTTTTGTTCTGACAGCAGCAATATTTTTTAATCTTCTCCTGTCAGAGAGGTACATGAAGGGAATTGTAAGGAAAAATAGCACTTTAAAGATCCTATATTTGTGTTGTTGTTACTGTTTCTGTGCATTTCACATCAAACCATTGTTTACATCTTAACCACCGAATCTGAAAAATCTTTGGAATTCCCCTTTATAACTACACTGCATACGTTATTATTGTACAACATATAATGGTTATGACGTGAGTTCAAAGTTTTTAATGGAAATGTTAAGCATGATAAAAGTTCTTAAGAAGAGCTTGAAAGCGAGTTCTGCCATTGTTTCCTTTTGTCCTTCTTCACAGTTACCGCCTTGCCCCAGAGCACAGGTTCCCTGCCCACCTGGATGACTGTGAGGCCGCCACTCTCCACTTTCTGTCTGTGGCAAAGGATGAGTTTGGGGTTGATCCTGGCAGGGTGGTGTTGGGCGGAGATAGCGCTGGGGGCAACCTGGCAGCCGCTCTCAGTCACAGACTGGCGAGGAAGCAGGCTGGACATCTGCCCTCTCCTCTTGCACTGGTCCTCATCTACCCTGCCCTGCAATTGGCAGATTTCAACCTGCCGTCTTACCAGCAGAACCATGCCGTGCCCCTATTGTTCCGAGCCAGGATGGTCTTCTACTTCCTGCAGTACCTCAATGGGGACATGTCCGTGAGCCAGGACGTTCTAGCAGGCAGGCACATTCCAGCCGAGCTAAAGCAGCACTACAATAAATGGCTTGACCCGGCTCATCTACCGCCTCAATTCAGAGAGAGAAGTGACCCAAAGCCAAAGGTGGGTTCAAACTACAACCCTGTTTCCAAAAAAGTTGGGATGATGTGCAAAATGTAAAGACAAACAGAATGCAATAATATGGAAATCAATAAAACCCTATATTTAACGGAAAATAGTACAAAGACAACATATCAAATGTTGAATCTGATCAGTTTTATGGTCTTTGAAAAATGTATGCCCATTTTGAATTTGTTGTTACTTTTTTGAACTTTGATGCAACGCCTTGAGTTGGGACAGGGGCATGTTTACCACTGTGGTTCATCACCTCTTCTTTTAGGCTTTTGTGAACTAAGCAGACAAAATGCTGTAGTTTTGAAAACAAAATATTTTCCCATTCTTGCTTGGTACAGGATTTCAGTTGCTCAACTTTTCAGGGTCTCTTTTCTAATATTTTTCATTTCATAATGTGCCAAATGTTTTCAGTGGTGACAGGCAATCCAGTTCAGCACCTGGACTCTTAATAACGAGTAATGCTGTCTTAATACTTGCAGAATGGGATTATTCACTGTCTTGCTGAAATAAGCAATGCCTTCCCTGAAAAGATGCTGCCGTCCAGACATTACATGTTGCTCAAAAACTTGTATATATCATTTCAGCTTCAATGGTGCCTTCACAGATGTTCAAGTCCCTAATGCCATGTACAGTAATGCGCCTCCATAACATCATAGAGACTGGCTTTTGAACTGTGTGCTGATAACAAGCTGGATGATCCCTCTCCTCTTTTTACTGGTGGAGATCCATGATTTCCAAAGGGAATTTAAATTTTTTTTTTTTGTCGGGCCACAAGACCCTTTTCCACTTTACTTCAGTCCGTCTTCAATGAACTCGAGCCCAGAGAAGGTGGCAGTGTTTCTGGATCCTGTTTATATTTGGTTTCTTCTTAGCATTTTAGAGTTTTAACTTGCATTTGTGGATGCAGTGATGAAATGTGTTCACAGATGGTGGTTTTCTGAAGTGTTCCTGAGCCCATGCAGTGGTTTTGTGTCTGTTTTTAACGTAGTGCTGAGGGCCTGAATATCATGACCAGCCAGTATTTGTCTTTGTCCCTTGCAAACAGAGATTTGTCTGGATTCCATGAATGTTTAAGAGATATAATGTATTGTAAATGATGAAATCTTCAAGTTTTGTTGATAAACATTATTCTCTGGTTGTTGCACTATTTGCCTGTGTTTGTCATATTTCTGAAAGACTCTGGGATGTTCTTTTTATGCTCAGTACTTTTTTAAGCATTACACAACTTTACCAGTCTTTATAGTCCCTGTCTCAAATCTTTAAAATGTGTTAATGGCAGCAAATTCAAAATGGGCATATTTCTTTCAAAAACCTCTATGTTTCTTAGTTTAACATTTGATATGTCATCTTTGTTATTTTCAATTAAACATAAGATTTATATCATTTGAACATCATTTCATTGTGTTTTTTTTACATTTTGCACAGTCTAGCTTTTTTTTGGACATGAGGTAAATAAAATATGTATTTAAGTAAAAAGTTAATAGATTTCTACTTATAAGAATATTTTCAAATGATAACACCTCTATGTGTGGTGTGTTCTACCTGTTTGGAATCACTTGTTTTTATTAACAATAGCTGTAAACTGACTGACTGACTACAACAAGCTAAACACTCAAAGTTGCCAAAAGATAGTAAATAAATAGTATTTATATTTATCGTCATTTCTTGATGTGCTTTGATGTATGCTAGATGTTAACTGTATTCCAGCTACATTCTCAATGTTCTACAGTTATCATGGAATCATCTACAGCTCTGTTCATCATTCTGCGCACATCTAAAATTTCTTCATCCCTAGTTCCTTTGCTGACAGATGCTGGATGTACTATGAGATGTTTTACTGTAGTTCTCTAACTCATAGACTTACAGAAGCAAAAGTCCTTTAACATCCATTACAATCTGCAGGTGGCCACAGATCACGATGGTGAGGTGTACCACATCATCAAAGATGGACTGCAACCAGAGTTCTCTCCTTTGCTGGCCGAGGATGATGATCTCCGCCTCACGCCTCCCACCTTCATCCTGACCTGTGAGTATGACGTGCTGAGGGACGACGGGATCTTGTTCCAGAAGAGGCTGAAGGACCTTGGAGTGGACGTCACCTGGCATCACGTTCCTGATGGCTTCCATGGTGTATTTAACTTCTTCGACAAGAGTGGGATGTACTTTCCTGCTGGAGAAAGAGCCATGGAGCAGGTTGTGAGCTACATAAATATGCTCTAGAACGGGTCTCTGACACCTAGAACACAGTTTCTCTTATCACAAGGGGAGCTTACAAATAATGGAAATGTATGTACGCTGTACCTGAATCATCACACTGCATAAATTTATGAAACAATGTCAAATTCACTTGCTTATGTGGTTTCTGATCCCATATGATACACTGTAAAAAGTAGTTCGCCAAATCTGCTTTAAAAAATTACTTCACACAGAGGGAGTGTGTTATCCTGAAATATCATCCCGGCTGTGATCTGGTGTCCATAGATCATCCCAGCCGTGATGTTATTGGTGATAATTCCCTCCTCGAGTGCTCTACTGCTTTAATACAGCAGTTAAATAAATACAGTAAGAAATGAATAAACTGGCCGTGAACGCAGCGTTTAATATGTTTTAATGTTCAGTTCCTTCCTCCTAATTAGAGCTCCTTAACGAGCAGCTTGTTGCTACGTCAGAGTAACGAGCTCCGCCCACTCGCTGCTCAGCCGGCAGCTTCTTACAGCCCGTTTAGTTTAGCGAATGGTATTGGGTTCATTTCTGGCTGATTCCAGGTTGTTCAGCTGTTCTTCTGTCACAGCTGATAGAAACGTTCAAATGTCTTGAGCGTCTCCTACAGCTGGCAAAGTCATTACTTAGCAGCTTTGTCTCAGTGGAGTGACACAGTCTTTGTGATGTTTTGGATAAATAACAGCAGTTTGAACGCTTCTCAACCAATCAGCTCACGTGGCCAGAACTAACTGTTGTATAACAAGCAGTTCTCAACTCAACTCAACTCAAAAAATGACTATGATTCAAGCAATCGTTCATTCAAAGTATTTATTCAGGTTAAATAAAACTAGTTCATTTACTTGTTACCACATGAAGCAATTTAAGTAAATCTGGAGAGCCACTTTTTACAGTGTGTACTGTTATTTGTAAAAATGAACAAAAGTCCATCTTTTAGCTAAAATACAGTGCATTACTGCCTTCTTGACGCCTGTTTTGCATTCATGCTTATGTCCATTTTAATGTTTAGCTTACACATTTTTATAGATTCTCAACACAGTTTGAGGCAATGGCATTTTAATGCATGTAGATGCTGATTGGTGGGGATTAAGCTCCCATCACGTGTTATCTACATTAACTCAAGACTACAGTGAAAAACTAAAGAAGCAAAAACTTCCTGCCTGAAGTAGAAACTTTAGAAATGTGACTAAATGACTAGCTGAACCATTAGTTTAACCCGTGTGTGGTGTTGATGTGTGTGTTACTCAGTGGTCTGCTGGACCCACCTCATTATTGTTATATTAAATCAATACAGTCATAACAATTCATGTAAAAATACCAGGTGTTTAAAATATCACAAGTGTCCAGCGTAGGGTTCTCCTTTAGCAGCTGTAGCCAGTCAGCAGCCTGTCCATGTTGTCCACCCTCACACACACACACACACACACACACACACACACACACACACACACACTAACAGCAGGCCATGTAGGAGGAGAACAGAGTGAAGGACACGGCACCTCCACACTTTTACTCCCCGCAGGTTCAGCCCAGCACCACATGTGCAATATAGTGTGTGGGGGGTGAAGGACCCTGAAAATGGCTTATTTTATATGATCTTCACAGAAAATGAGCAAAGACTGAGAATCTGAGGCTGAAATAATAATAAACCACATCATTTTTTTTCTTTTGGTAAACATTGAAAACACAT
This sequence comes from Pygocentrus nattereri, assembly GCF_015220715.1. Classification (NCBI taxonomy): domain Eukaryota; kingdom Metazoa; phylum Chordata; class Actinopteri; order Characiformes; family Serrasalmidae; genus Pygocentrus; species Pygocentrus nattereri. The sequence goes on along the minus strand of NC_051231.1, from coordinate 1,536,215 downwards.
CCCAGAGACCTGAACACCACACAAGGGTTAAAAAAGATATATACAGCATTGAGCCAGAGACCACCCTTCATTTATCAAATATCCAGTCAAAACCGCCTTGATGTGTAAGGTATTCCTTTATCAGTGTCAGAAAAAAGGAGATAGCGTACTTATGACAGACGTTAACAACTAAGTGTAATACCAAACGTCTCAGTATTCACTGTTTTTATTAGTCTTTATTAGTCTTTATTAGTCTATTTCCTTTCTCAGTTAACAGCTACACATCCTTTCTAACCCATAGCATTGTGCTCTCACAGAGGAAGGGTGTTGGGTGTTTTCAGATCTGAAGCAGCTTGATTTTCTCCTGTTGTTTATCTTTAAGTGCTGTTTGTCTGATGGGGGCAGTGTTGGTGGTCTGCCAGGTCTTGCGTGGTTGTTAGGGGTTCCATTCTCTCTATGTGTGTTAACCCTTAACAAGACATGTCCCAAAGTTCTATGGCACACTTTTATAATCTAAGAATAGCTCCATGTGTTTGCACTGTCAGTCCCTGTATACAGTCAAAAAAGATGGTTCTTCACGGGTTCTTTGGTAAAGAAAATGAAAACCCTTTTTTTTATTGATCTACATTTCTATGCAGGTAACCGTATGAATGAGTGTAATATTGGTGTGATTTTTTTTTTTTTTTATCCACAGTATTCATCAGAATGTTTCAGTTTTCTAATAAATCATGCAGCAGTGAACAGGGCATTGTTTCACATTCATTCCACACGCTTTGCTCTTCTGTATGAGCCTCATGTCGTCTCCTCAGGCGCTACAGGTGAGGCCCTCATTCATTAATTCAAAGAGCGAGTCCCTCTTCATTATGCTGCATTTAGAGCTCCTTTGCTGTGTGTTCTGTGCATCCATGGCAACGGAACTCTTCCCCCACAGCGACTGGATCACAATGGCCATATCGCTTTCATCCTTCATCCCGGAGCGGGAGCTATTAAAACTAGTCAGGTGTAGGGTCCTGCATGAGGGACCTCGGCGAACGGCATGCAGGAGAAGGACGTGGGTTATAATAAATGGACTCAGCCGGGTTGGAGGATAGAGCCGAAGTATTCCAACAAAGTTCTGATTGGCAACTGGGTGGAGGAGAAGCTACAGGTATTACTGCAACTATTGACTTACGTTATTCTGGGCTATGCTTGTTTTTTGACTACTGTAGTTATAGGTTAGAGGTCTAGTTGTTGTTTGTTGTTGGTACTGCTGATCGTGCGACGTACTGTAGTTTAGAAACACGTTAAAAGTCAGACATCCTGAAAAACTGCAGTAATGGACGTTTAAATAGATTTAAAGAGCCATTACAATCCAGACTGTGATAAATGACTGTTTTCTTGTCTTATGATGCTTTTGAAGTTCAAAGAATAGGGTTCCTCAGATGATGAATTTGAGTTACATTTTTTCTAGGTGCATAATTAAAAGTTTCAGATGTAAAACACAGTCATTCAGAGTTGTTTACTGCTGAATGCTCAGTTCTAGAGAACATGTGAAATCGTTCACAGTGGTGGTGATAGGAACCAGACATCTGAAGCATGTAATGCCTCCAAGATGTTCCTTACATAAAGTTAGTAGGTGAAATGGTTATGACTATGCTGCCTTATGCCTGAGGCATTGTTTTACGGTAGGTTTGCGATGAGCTTTTGGCCTAAAAGATCTTTTAAAGCATTCAAGGTGGAGAGGTAGATGCAGGGCACTGTAAGGCAAAACTGTCACCAAAGAAAACACGTTTTCCCTATTTTCCATTTTGTTCCGTTTTTGATATATATATATATATATATATATATATATGGCTTTTGTCGGAAGAAAACCTTGTATCTCCCAAATGGTAACTTTACAGGAGAAGGAAAAAACCTACTTTACTTTGAGTGTAAGTCTATGCAACCAGAATTTTTTTCAAGTCATTTTGGGCCGTTTCTTTTTGTCCATTCATCATGAAATTTACACACAATGTAAAGGGCAACAGATATTTTCACATTGTGTCAAAAATAGGAAAACATCAAAAATTCAGATACGAGGTTTTCTTCCAACAACAGCTATATATATATATATATATATATGTGCGTGTGTGTGTGTATATATATATATGTGTATATGTATGTATGTATGTATACACATATATAGGCTCTCAGTACAGAGTTAATCAAAATATATAGTATAACATTAACTGTAACACAGTCCAAACACATTTTTTATATTTTAAGGTGTTTATGTTTGTAATTATTTTGCTCAGGTTCCCTGAACCTTTTACTGTCCTCTCCTGCCCATGGTCAGTTTAACCTCTCTGGAGGGCCAAACAATGCAAAAAAGAAATTACATCTATAAATTTTACATTCAGATCCTATAAAATCACGCAACAGTGACGTCCCATGAATAAACAAAAACCCTTTTGGCTTTTACGGTGTTAGAACTCGCTCCACAGGAAGGACCTGCCTAGGTCCTACACAGCACTGAGCTTCAGTGTCTCCCTGCTGGATGCACCTCTGCTTTTACAACAGCTCAGCAAATGAAATGAGCACAGGTTTTATTCCATTGTATTTCTGCTGCTCTGCCTGTTACTCATACAGAGCTGTTATTCTGCAGCAGGTATTACATATAAATGTTGCTCCAGCTTAATAGGTACTTGATATTTATGCTTTCTTTGCTTGTTGTCTTCTTGTTAAATTCTTAGGCTGAAATTCTTCACTACTACAAATGCACAAGTTTCAAGTTGCCTTCAGAAAGTTTTGTAAACTCTAACCTAAACATAAAGGTATGCATTTGTGTTATATAGTATTTTTATATATATATATATATATATATATATATGCGATAGAATTACATATGAGAAGTATTACATATGTTGCCAAGATTTAAGGTGATTTAATTGCCAGAAAGTGGTTTTGTGTGTAGAGTGTAGAGCCTTCCTCAAACTCAAGATCGCTTTACAAAAAGCTTCTATAAGCCACCATAGAAGCTTCCATAGAAGACAGAAGCTTCTTATGCTGTGTTATATTCCAAGAATTAAGTCTATTTTTTTTAAATACAACCAAGAGAAGACTACTTTAAGTCAAAGTACTTTAATATAGTTAAAAAACTTTTTTAGCTTGAAGAACGTAATGAAGTTACATGCTCCCAGATACTTTTGTAGTGCAATTAAAACAACTTTTATTATCGCCTTAAAATCCTAAGTGTATTAAGTGTATCCTAAGGCTTATTATTCAATAAGCAATTTTAAGACATTAATGCAAATTGGCTGAACTGTTCTTAGGCTACAGATCCATTCAATAAAACTTTGAGCTCTGGCCATTTGATGGATTGAATTCCCATTTCATAAAGGATAGAGATTAAAGAGTTGGACTTCTTTAGAAATACTGCATGCCTATCTTGCACCTTTAAGCTAGAACAAGACATCTTACATCTTTGGTTTCATTTGTATGCTTATTTACACTGGGTCAGCATTCCCTCTGTGGACTAACTGCTGCTGTTCTTGCAAATAGTTGGTGTTATTTCTATCTTCAAAGTGTGAGAGTTTGCTGTGGCTTGAGTCCAAACAGGCAGAGATTTCTTTCGGCAGGGCCCAGAGTCTATGCAAAAGTGATTAGAGCCAGCCAGTTCAGCTTGATCAGCAGACCAGGAGTGTTTAAGGAGCAGGAAGTCAAACAAATGGCATTTGGCTGGAACCTGCTGCAGCCGCCCGCTCATTCGGCTCGGAGAGAGATGTGCTGGAAATACAGTCTCTATTGATAAGGCTGCTGAAGGTGCGCTTTGTTTGCCGAGTGCTGCCGTCAGGCCATTTTCTCACAGCTTCCTTTTCCCTGGCTGTGTAGCCGTGTTTGTTTTTGTACAGTTTTAAGACAACAATGTCCTGACTTTGCAGGAAAAACGGGGTAAAATAGAGGTAACCTTCCTTATCAGGAGCAGGAAGATGGCCCTGACTTTATAAAATGCTTTTTATTTATGAAACATAAATATTTTTTGTTGTTGTTATTGATGTTAAGGTTAGAGTTAATCTCGTTACATTTAGGTACTTCTACAATGTAATACATATACATGCATACACACGTGTACACACACCAACCAGCCAGTTCATTCAGTACCTCGTTGTACCTACACTTACCATACCCCACTCAATGGTCACAACCCCCATGGACCCCCACTGACTTCACATCTACAAGGTGGACCGACAAGGTAGGAGTGTCTAATAGAGTGGAAAGTGAGTGGACACAGTGTTTAAAAACTCCAGCAGCACTGCTGTGTCTGATCCACTCGCACCAGCGTAACACACACTAACACACCACCACCACGTCAGTGTTACTGCAGTGCTGAGAATGACCCACCACCCAAACAGTACCTGCTCTGTGAGGGTCCATGGGGGTCCTGACCACTGAAGAACAGGGTGTGTGTGTGCTTGTTTGTTCCAGTTCACCCGAGAGTGTAAAACAGCAAACAGCTCCAATCGTTTGGACTTCAGGCCCCATCCGGAGCACAAGCCAGATGTGACTGTGAGACGGCAGGCGTTGCGCCGATCTGAGGTTTGGGCTGTGTGAAGAACTTGTCCTGTTAAACTAAGTGTGTAGTTTTGGTGTCAGTGTTTGGTGGAGGGCCTCATTTCAGACCCCTCTTCTGCAACCTTTTGGGAATTCATTTATTTCTTCAGCTTCATGATTATAGCTTTTAATCAGTAATTGGTCATCAGAACCAGCACAATTATGGAAATGGTGCAGACCAGGTCCATACATTCCAAATGAAGTCCAGATGGATTTTTGATTAATTATTGGAGAGGTATTAATAGAGAGTTTGTCTCCAATTTGCTGCAGTAACAGTTTTCCGAGAAGCATTTTGGAACCTTACCATGAAGATTTTAATGCACTCAGCCATAAGAGTAATTGCTAATGTGGATGATCATGTCTGGATCACAATTTGAATAATTTGGTCAAAATACATCATGTGGAGGCATTTTTCAATTAATTCTGATACCTTGGAGTGAAATTTAAAGGATTTTATGAATGGTTGAAAAATGCACACGAAGGTAAGACTATAGCCTTACATATTTTCAAAATTTGGTGCAATATGAAATGCACATTTTATGAGGGAATTTGAATTATTTGGTCAAAATACATCATGTGGAGGCATTTTTCAATGAATTCTGATGCCTTGGAGTGAAATTTAAAGGATTTTATGAATGGTTGAAAAACGCACACGAAGGTAAGACAATAGCCTTACATATTTTCAAAATTTGGTGCAATATGAAATGCACATTTTATGAGGGAATTTGAATTATTTGGTCAAAATACATCATGTGGAGGCATTTTTCAATAAATTCTGATGCCTTGGAGTGAAATTTAAAGGATTTTATGAATGGTTGAAAAACGCACACGAAGGTAAGACTATAGCCTTACATATTTTTGAAAATTTGGTGAAATATTATATGTTAATTTTATGAAGGAATTTGAATTATTTGGTCAAAATACATCATGTGGAGGCATTTTTCAATTAATTCTGATGCCTTGGAGTGAAATTTAAAGGATTTTATGAATGGTTGAAAAACGCACACGAAGGTAAGACTATAGCCTTACATATTTTTGAAAATTTGGTGCAATATGAAATGCACATTTTATGAGGGAATTTGAATTATTTGGTCAAAATACATCATGTGGAGGCATTTTCCAATAAATTCTGATGCCTTGGAGTGAAATTTCAAAGATTTTATGAATGGTTGAAAAACGCACACGAAGGTAAGACTATAGCCTTACATATTTTTGAAAATTTGGTGAAATATTATATGTTAATTTTATGAAGGAATTTGAATTATTTGGTCAAAATACATCATATGGAGGCATTTTTCAATAAATTCTGATGCCTTGGAGTGAAATTTAAAGGATTTTATGAATGGTTGAAAAACGCACACGAAGGTAAGACTATAGCCTTACATATTTTTGAAAATTTGGTGAAATATTATATCTTCATTTTATGAAGGAATTTGAATTATTTGGTCAAAATACATCATGTGGAGGCATTTTCCAATAAATTCTGATGCCTTGGAGTGAAATTTCAAAGATTTTATGAATGGTTGAAAAACGCACACGAAGGTAAGACTATAGCCTTACATATTTTTGAAAATTTGGTGAAATATTATATGTTAATTTTATGAAGGAATTTGAATTATTTGGTCAAAATACATCATGTGGAGGCATTTTTCAATAAATTCTGATGCCTTGGAGTGAAATTTCAAAGATTTTATGAATGGTTGAAAAACGCACACGAAGGTAAGACTATAGACTTACGTATTTTCAAAATTTGGTGCAATATGAAATGTACATTTTATGAGGGAATTTGAATTAATCACACAAAATGCATCATGTGGAGGCATTTTTCAATAAATTCTGATGCCTTGGAGTGAAATTTCAAAGATTGTATGAATGGTTGAAAAACGCACACGAAGGTAAGACTATAGCTTTACATATTTTTGAAAATTTGGTGAAATATTATATCTTCATTTTATGAAGGAATTTGAATTATTTGGTCAAAATACATCATATGGAGGCATTTTTCCATAAATTCTGATGCCTTGGAGTGAAATTTAAAGGATTTTATGAATGGTTGAAAACGGACTTGAAGGTAAGACTATAGCCTTACATATTTTTGAAAATTTGGTGAAATATTATATGTTAATTATATGAAGGAATTTGAATTATTTGGTCAAAATACATCATGTGGAGGCATTTTTCAAAAAATTCTGATGCCTTGGAGTGAAATTTCAAAGATTTTATGAATGGTTGAAAAACGCACACGAAAGTAAGACTATGGCCTTACGTATTTTCAAAATTTGGTGCAATATGAAATGTACATTTTATGAGGGAATTTGAATTATTTGGTCAAAATACATCATGTGGAGGCATTTTTCAATTAATTCTGATGCCTTGGAGTGAAATTTAAAGGATTTTATGAATGGTTGAAAAACGCACATGAACGTAAGACTATAGCCTTACATATTTTTGAAAATTTGGTGAAATATTATATCTTCATTTTATGAAGGAATTTGAATTCTTTGGTCAAAACACATCATGTGGAGGCATTTTTCAATAAATTCTGATGCCTTGGAGTGAAATTTAAAGGATTTTATGAATGGTTGAAAAACGCACATGAAGGTAAGACTATAGCCTTACATATTTTTGAAAAATTCCAGAAGCTCATTTGTGAGGTCAGACGCTGATGTTGGACGAGAAGGCCTGGCTCACAGTCTCCACTCTAATTCATCCCAAAGGTGTTCTATGGGGTTGAGGTCAGGACTCTGTGCAGGCCAGTCAAGTTCTTCCACACCAAACTGGCTCATCCACGTCTTTATGGACCTGCTTTGTGCACTGGTGTGCAGTCATGTTGGAACAGGAAGGGGCCGTCCCCAAGTTGGGAGCAGGAAATTGTCCAAAATCTCTTGGTGCTGAAGCTTTAAGAGTTCCTTTCACTGGAACTAAGGGGCCGAGCCCAACTCCTGAAAAACACCCCACACCATGATTCCCCCTCCACCAAACTTTACACTCGGCACAATGCAGTCAGACAAGTACCGTCTCCTGGCAACCACCAAACCCAGACTTGTCTATCGGCTTTCCAGATGGAGAAGCGTGGTTGGTCACTCCAGAGAACTCGTCTCCACTGCTCTAGAGTGGCGGCGCTTTACTCCACTGCATTCCATGCTTTGCATTGCGTTTGGTGATGTAAGGCTTGGATGCAGCTGCTCAGCCATGGAAACCCATTCCATGAAGCTCTCTATGCTGTTCTTGAGCTGATCTGAAGGCCACATGAAGTTTGGAGGTCTGTAGTGATCGACTCTGCAGAATGTTGGTGACCTCTGCGCACTATGCCCCTCAGCATCCGCTGACCGCTCTGTCATTTTACGTGGCCGACCACTTCATGGCTGAGCTGCTGTCGTTCCCAGTCGCTTCCACTTTGTTATAATCCCACTGACAGTGGACTGTAGAATATTTAGTAGTGAGGAAATTTCACGACTGGACTTGCTGCACAGGTGGCGTCTGATCACGGTACCACGCTGGAATTCTCTGAGCTCCTGAGAGCGACCCATTCTTTCACTAATGTCTGTAGAAGCAGTCTGCAGGCCTAGGGGCTCGGCTTTACACACCTGTGGCCATGGAAGTGACTGGAACACCTGAATTCAATTATTTGAACAATCAAGAACTCTCTGATTGTTCTGTCTGTAGAGGCAAGAAGTCTTGGTGTGACTCTGGATGGCCAGTTATCGTTCTCGACTCACATCACGAACCTAACTTGGTCATGCAGATTTCTCCTGTGCAACATCCGGAGGATCGGACCCTTCATCACTCAAGACGCCGCCCAGGTGCTCGTGCAGTCTCTTGTCATCTCTAGGCTTGACTACTGCAACTCGCTTTTGGCTGATCTTCCCATGCAGGCCATCAAGCCTCTGCAACTCATCCAGAATGTGACAGATATTTTGGGTAGGTGGACTATTCTCAGTCCAGCAGCGACACTGAGGCATTTAAAAACTCCAGACCAGCGCAACACACACTAACACACCACCACCACGTCAGTGTTACTGCAGTGCTGAGAATGACCCACCACCCAAACAGTACCTGCTCTGTGAGGGTCCATGGAGGTCCTGACCACTGAAGAACAGGGTAACAGAGTATCAGAGAAACAGATGGACTACAGTCTGTAACTGTAGAACTACAGAGTGCAGCTATACAGTAGTGGAAGCCAACTTCCTATGAGCTCCACTTATCTGTGAACACACTTATAATAGAAGTCATTGGGCAGATGTTGCCATGTATGTACCCCCTGACTCAAAGCATGCTTGTAATAATGCTGAGACATCTGTCTACTGACTTCACACATATACAAGTCAATGGGCAGGTGCAGGATCATGCTGTCCCATTGACTTGCTCTTCTCCGTTCCCAGTTCCCTGGTCATTCTCCCTTCTGTCTGTAGGGTCTTCCGCCCAGGCTACTCCTGTTCCATCATGACACAGCCAAATCACACAACCTGGTCTCGCTCTATGATGAGTCATATGGCCGGCAGCGCTCCTCTGACCTCCCTGCCCTCCGCACCTGGCACTCTGACAAAATGGGCTGGATACCCGAGAGGTCTGATCACCCGATCCAAGGTATTACACACCTTTTAGCTGCAGGTAGCCCAGAGTGACCACAGCACCACTGTTTAGATATTTCAAAACATAATGTAAAAATGTATAGTTTATATATATATATCTATATATAAGTGTTCATTTGAGGAAAATAAGGTGTGAATTGTTAATTTTGGATTAGATTTAGCTACAGTCGTCTGTTTTTCACAGTTGTAACAATAAATGAGAAGTGTTCTGGACTTTAATCTGTTAATTACTATAGTACATTAGAAACGATATATTAAGTGTTTCTAATAACTCTGTAGTTACACAAACAATACATGCAATAACAATGTATCTACTGCTGAAGTCATCACTATTACAGATGTATTAATGTAGTACAGCCTATATAAATATGAGTGTACATCAACATCAGTTTTTACCCCTAAAATTCTTGACAGTTTACTCCTGTATCTTGATAGTTAAGCATTTTCTATGTAATTATGTAATTACACATGCGTGATAGGGTGAGGGTAATTACATATGTATACTTCTCTGATTGTAATCAAATGTGTCATATTTTATTATGAATCTGTAATTTCATGAAATCCTTGTAACAACAAAAATATAACTTTTACATGTTTACTAAGGAATTTTTTGTGTTGTAACATGGTCACTTGATCAAAACCCACAGATCACAGTGCCCATATAAAGATAAAGCTTTTAAAGGGAAATGATCATCTGCCATTGCTGTGTAAGTACAGTTACAGGGCAAAGCCCAAGCTTTGGTTAGGTTCCCCTGTCACTACACAGCATGAACTACAGCTAGATAAATGTTAGGAAAATTGTTATTCCCTGTGCAAATGAGGTATAAGTACTCTCATAATACAGGGAACTGAAGTTACACATGTCGAATTACATAATAGAGAATTTGACATTGCAACTATCAAGATAAAGTTGTGTAATTAAATGAGTAAAAACAGAAAAAAGTGCATTTACATAAGCTATTCTACTGTAATCCCTCTGTAGCAGTGAATACATCACCTGTAGTTACGCTGTTGTTGCGTATATCGTTAACATGTAACTACACAGCTATTAGACACCGTATAAAGTGTGACAAATCTGTACAGCGCTGCATAGTATTTCTATAATTTTTATATTTTTTATCTCTTACATTAATGTAGTGATGTTTTTTAGTGATCTTATAGATATTATACAGATCTTTTTTGAAATCAATATAACAAGATTTTAATACATTTGGATCGTTTCTCTCTGTCGTCAAACAGTCCACCTCAAATCTGCTGCCAAAGCTCCCAAAGAAACGTTTGAATGCAGCTCTAATGTTTTTTTTCCAGATAGCGTTTCAGAGGAAGGCAAATATGTTTTAATGCTGTTTTGCCAGCATAACCTGCAATCACCTATTCATGGGGCAGTACAGTTATCCACTACCCTGTCGGACAGTCTTTTTAAACAGGAGATCCCTTTTAAGGCGCCACGTCACTTCTCAGTTTTTACATAAATCACTTGATTTAGGACGTTATTAGTTCCCCTTTCTGTCAACATTCTGTTTGATAGGCTTGTCACAATTATTACATAATTGCCTAATCACAGTTAATCACACTGCCTGCAATCATTTTCCACAGTTTCCACAATTTCATTTTGCAGTCACATTATAAGGCTGCAACAAATGTGTATTGAGTGTGTTGGGTTGAAGCAAATAAAAGTAAATAAAGGAAAGATTAAGAGACCCTTATTAGTCCCACAAACAGGGAAATTTCACCTCTGCATTTAACCCATCTGTGAAGTGAAACACCACATACACACTAGTGAACACACACACTAGGGGGCAGTGAGCACACTTGCCCGGAGTGGTGGGCAGCCCAATCCACAGCGTCCGGGGAGCAGTTGGGGGTTAGGTGTCTTGCTCAAGGACACCTCAGTCATGTGCTGTCGGCTCTGGGGATCGAACCGGCGACCTTCCGGTCTCGAGGCTGGATCCCTGACCTCCAGCCCACGACTGCCCTAAGCTGTAATAAGTAGATGTATCCATTGCGACACTTATGAAAACAAATTAACTTCTAACATTTTTGGAGGGCCGCATTTTGCTGTTATCAGGAGAAAACCTCGTATTTCCAAAAAGGAACTTTACAGGAGAAAAAACTTGCTCTACTTTCAATGGAAGTCAGCGGAACCAGAATTTTTTCCAAGCCACTTTGGTGCCGTTTCATTTGGTCCATTCATCATGAAATTTACACACAAAGAGAAACAGGCATTTTCAATATATGTCATGACAAAAAAACTGAAATGACAAAAATTGAGATACGAGGTGTTTTTTTCTGACAAGAGCGATATGTAATATTTGTTTATTAGTTAGCTTATTGGTTTATTGATTAGCTATTAACATTTTAGCATATATGCTAGCAAAATTGATTTTTTCACGCGTGTGAAGAGCTTGGTGGTGTAAGGCTCTAGCTTTGGTTGACTGCCATTATAATGTCTTACAAGTCGGAGCTGACTGAAGAAAATTCTCCCAGTGGTCAGAACTGCGGTAGCAGGGTTTCTCAAAATGATCCATTACAAGTTCTTAATTACTTCTCTCAAATGAAATGAAATGAGATTATTATCCTCCCTGGGAAAAAAAAGGAATCTCACTATTCATTACTTTACATTAATCTGTAAAGCCTAGTGTAGAAGGAAAACAGATATTTTCAGTGATTTATTAAGAAAGAAATAAGCAGAACCCACAGTAAGCACAGTTTAAAAGGGATGCCACGGTTCCAGCCTTAGAACATGATACAGCCAGTTGTGCTAAAATCATGAACGGTTCCTGCTGGAAAACCCAGAAACAGATTAGTTCAAAAACAGATGGCTTGAAATAAATTCTTAGTGAGTAGAATGTAAAGCTTAAAGAGCAGTTCTTGAAGGACAATTGAGCCTGGCCTGCTGAAAGATGCAGAGATGGCAGGAGTACACAAGTCCCGTACTCTAGACAAAGCAGGCCTGGATCATCCCATGCATTTTATGGGCACTTGCCTGTAAGCTTGAGCCACTAGGGGGCGATCACAGCAAATTATGAGAAAATCTAAATAGCTAATAATATTTCTTGCACTGTAGGAATCAATGTTAACACTTTGTTTTGATAATAGACATTTTCTAGATGCTCAGCCTGTATGGAACTAACATTGAACTAAATATCTATTAAATGCAACGGAACCTGAAGCCGAGTGTTGATTCTATTAAACCTAAACTTCAGCACAAAACTAACCTTCACCCTAAAGATGCATCACCAGAAAGTTTGTTAATAATGTAAGTGTCAGTAGATCAGCTGTAAGGACCATCAAAACAAATGGATGCTCTCCAAATGTTTCACGTCGTTTTACTTATTGCATGCCAGGGCTTATTATTCAGTAAGTACAGGGACTTTAGTGTAAACAGGATGAGCTATTTTTAGGTTATAGCAGCGTCCTTGTTGGCAGGGATCTGTAAACTGTCTACACTTCAGCGTATGAAGTAATCAGAGGATATAAGTGAGAGATATTCATATAAAAGAGCATTTTTCATGCCTGCCTTGGTGGTATGCATTAGTTGATGCGTGACGGTTTGGATCTCTAAGTTTTCTGCACTTTTCATTCTTAATATGTAAATTTCAGCTGCCTGATTTTAATTTGTCTTCTTCATTGGGGCAAATGAAGAAACTGGAACCTTGGGGAAAAATAGTGTGGTGACATAACCAACATCATTGTATGGGCCACGAGTTGCAAAAGTTTGGGAACCCCTGATGCAGAGAAAGGACTGTTTTATTTTGTTTATTCTGTTTTTTGACTTTCAATGAGGGCGTATACATGGACTCAATAATCTGATTATAACCAGATTCCTGCAGTTATCTGATTACACAAATGGTCATGTAAACACCGTACTCTAATATAGAAATCTGATAGAGGCTGGACTTCAGCCCAGTAATCAGATTTCTCAGTACATGTAAACTCTGATTTCTCTCGGATTTCTCAGCCTATCTGAGATCAGACGGCGGATGTCGCCAGATGGCTGCAAAACACTTTGAGCGGCTCTGAAACCAAACACGAACTATAGGATTTAATGTGTGTTCATGTTTTCAGGAAAAGTGGCGCAATGTTTTAAAAAAAACAACAAAAGCCGCGGCATGAAGTTTGAATTTTACGTTACGTTTACGTCGCATCTTCTTCTGTGAGTTTATTGGCTGGTTGCAAAGCAGGAATCCGATCATCATCTGACTCATGTCGACCCGGAGTTTCCCATTATCTGATTACCCAAGTGTATGTAAACTTATTGATCGGATTATTAACAAAATCGGATTTTCTGCAGTTATCGGATTATTAAGTGCATGTAAACGCACTCAATGATAATTGAGCTACCAGTTACCTCAGATGGAGGCATCACACTTGTCTGGCCTCGAGAACAATTTCTGAGTCCTTCTTATCCTGAGATTGACATAAGAAGTCGAGACTTTCTGAGACCTTTTGAGACTCGATTACAACAACGCTACTGTAATTGTACTGCATTTACGCTACTTCGCTACTGTAATGTGTTACATTTTAATGTTTTACTTTGTTACTTTGGAACATTTTACTGTTGTACTCTGTGCACCAGAGGGGGTGATGAAGTGAGATGAAGAGAGCATTGAAGCTAGTGGAACCTGAGCCATACCCCCAGCCCTGCTCCAAGCTGTAAGGGAACCTGGAAGAATAGCTGAGCCGTATGGAATATAATTATCAAACACTCAGACCAGGAGGGCACTTACAACTTAGGCCAAAGGGGTTGGAGCTCAAGGCCCCTCTGGGGTTCCTGTGCACATGACTAAACCACTTAAACGTGTCTGTATGTGGCTCCACACAATTCCTCACTCTTCCAGATCAGCTTTATAGTGGATAACAAGTAGTTATTTACCAGAACTTATCTTAAAATATCTCTAGGAAAATAGCCAGGGTTCTAGTCTAGACAATTAGATGCAAATCTCAAGACTTTTTTAACTGTTGGGTCTGAGTCAAGACTGAGACTCAGGACCAGATTAAGACTTTTTCAGAATGTATATATTGTTTGTTGTACAGTCACCAAAATTATACATCTAAAGTTTATATTCTAACATATATGCTATAATAGATCTTATATTTTGCCAAATATAATATGAAATCATGTATAGCTTATTATTCATTATTAATATAGTATAGTCTTAGTCCAACTTTCCGACTACTGGAAGCAAATGACGGTGAGGTTATTCTCTGTCACTTCTCTAAATCTTAGTCACACACCAAACAATGCAAATCCATCCATCCATCCATCCATCCATCCATCCATCCATCCATCCATCCATCCATCCATCATCTTCCGCTTCTCCGGGGTTCGGGTCGCAGGGGCAGCATCCTTTGCAATGAGGCCCAGACTTCCCTTTCCCCAGCCACTTCCACTAGCTCCCCGGGGGGATTCCGAGGTGCTCCCAGGCCAGCCGGGCGATATAGTCACGCCAGCGTGTCCTGGGTCTTCCCCGGGGTCTCCTCCCAGGTGGACTTGCCTGTGACACCTCCCAAGGGAGGCGTCCAGGAGGATTCTTAACAAGATGCCCGAACCACCTCAGCTGACTCCTCTCGACGTGGAGAAGCAGCGGCTCTACTCCGAGACCCTCCCGGATGACTGAACTTCTCACCCTATCTCTAAGGGAGAGTCCAGCCACCCTGCAGAGGAAACTCATTTCGGCCGCTTGTATTCGCGATCTCGTTCTTTCGGTCATTACCCAAAACTCATGACCACAGGTGAGGGTGGGAACGTAGATCGACCGGTAAATCGAGAGCCTTGCCTTATGGCTCAGCTCTTTCTTTACCACAACAGACCGGTGAAGAGCCTGCATCACTGCTGACCCAGCACCAGTCCGCCTGTCAATCTCCCG
Source organism: Pygocentrus nattereri (assembly GCF_015220715.1). Taxonomy (NCBI): domain Eukaryota; kingdom Metazoa; phylum Chordata; class Actinopteri; order Characiformes; family Serrasalmidae; genus Pygocentrus; species Pygocentrus nattereri. The sequence goes on along the minus strand of NC_051231.1, from coordinate 1,521,205 downwards.
CTCCCTTGTACCATCACTCGTGAAGAAGACCCCGAGATACTTGAACTCCTCCACTTGAGGCAAGAGCTCAATGCAAATCCATTTTTTAAAATAAAAAACATAGTAATAATAACATTCTGATCTGTCCCCAGGACGTGCTTAAATTTAGGAACAAACAAACATCAACTAACAAATAATCCATCAAGGAAAGAATCAATTCAACCAACAGAGCAGATCTGATTTAAATGTTTAAGAAAAGGACTTTCAAAGGACAGTAAAAGGACTTTGTTTGGGGTGGGTAATTCAGGTAATGCTGAACCGGTACAGCAGGATTCAGCACAAATCCTGGAACTCATTCAACCAAAGTGTGGTAATTGCTGTCAATGCACTGGTACTGGTACTGTCACTGGGCTGGTACCTGACTTGTTACCGGGCTGGTACCTTCAAGCATATATACAGCTTACTGCACTACTCTGCCCATGCACTCAATCAAATGACTAGATTTACTCAAAAACATGCGTATAAACAAACCGAGCTTCTGTCGAATATGGAAATAAGAGCAGAAACACTGGTTCTGTGGATTTGTTAAATTGTTTTATTGGGATAGTGTAGTGGGAAACACCTCTGCCTTGTACGCTGTAGACTGGGGTTCAGTGCCCCGCCTGGGTAACCGCCCTACACTACACCAATAAGAGTCCTTGGGCAAGACTCCTAACACCACCTCCACCTTCCTGTGTAAAATGATCAGACTGTAAATCATTCTGGGTAAGAGCGTCAGCCAAATGCCGTAAATGTAAATGTTTTCACTTCAGCTGCAAGTGTTACCAAAGGATCCATCAGTGGGTTTAACACTGCACTGTTAGAATTAAAGGTTCTGTGCAGGTACATTTTGTGTTCATAAGAAAAGTGCAAACAGTGTAAACGCTCCCTCAAAGCTCCAGCAGTGGGATTAAGGTCTGATTGTGGAGCTTAAATCAGTTCCTCCAGGAGAAAAGATGGTATTTGTTCCTTTTCATAACCGAATGTTTTAAAACAGAGCAGTAGAGTAAAAGCCTGGAGGCGAGGCGAGGCGGGGTGTGTGGAGTCAGTCCAGCTTAGAACAGATCATCTCAGTGGATTATGGTTCAGTTATGTTCCCTGACTGAAGGCGCTGAGATGGAGCCTTGAGGGTCCAGTGATGAGAGGGGAACTGACCCAGAGACCGTCTAGAACCTTTATTTCTGAGATTCTATCTTATAGCAGCTGCACCTGCTTTTGAAAGCTGTAAAATGGGAACATTATAAGTAAAATCCATTACATACTTGAGTACATTTGACATTGCAGCTGCTAATATTTTGTCTGAATATGGTTGAATTGAGCTGCTTTCATGCTGACTGGCTGGAAATCATCCACCCAGAAGTAAAGCCAGCCTTTATGTTTGCAAACATTCTGATTTGAACTGTTCTTTTGTTGATATGACAGGAAAAAAGTTCAGTTTCAAGTCAACTCAGACAGAAGCGCCGCGCATCCGAAGGCCGAGACAGGACCGTTAATTTACAGTCTCAAAATCGAGACGCGAGAGCTACAACTGAATAATTAAGCCTTACATTTAAGGGGTTCACGTTCTCAGTCGTCAGTAATGCAATGAAATCATAACATCTGTAATATGGTGTCAGCAAAATAAGCAGAAAAGGCTTGTTGTTTCATGATCCGTACTGTACCGAGCAGCAGTGGCTGAAAGTTAGCAGGGAGAGTGTTCCAGATCTGTCAGTAGGGTAATTAATGACTGCAGTGCAGAACAGCTGAGTCCTTCTCTCCTCCCCTCTTTCTCTCTCTCTCACACACACACACACACACACACACACACACACACACACACACACACACACACACACACACACACAGGTCCTCCAACGAACTGGGGTCTGCTGGAGTCGCAGGCGCGGGTGGCGCAGCAGCAGGGTGTGTTGCCCATGCTGAGTGTGTATAAAGGCACGTATCCTCTTCACCCCACAAGCGCTTTCTGCCAGCCTCGCCATGCCAGAGCGCCACGCCTCATCTCCGGCAACAAGAGAAACCTGGAACTGGACCACAGGCCCGGAAACCCAGCCAGCCTGCTGCCATGTGTCTAACCCTGCTGTAGCACAAACAGGCCATGTGCTTCTACAGCAATTAAAAGTTACAGCTTACAAAACCCTCACGAGTCTGAAGAACCTCTATCACATAAAGATTCCATACCAATTAAAGGTCAATGATTAAGGAACCTTTATATGATGTTAAAGTTACATACCTATTAAAGGTCAATGATTAAAGAACCTCTATATGATGTTTAAGTTCTACACCAATTAAAGGTCAATGATTAAAGAACCTTTATATGATGTTAAAGTTACATACCTATTAAAGGTCAATGATTAAAGAACCTCTATATGATGTTTAAGTTCTACACCAATTAAAGGTCAATGATTAAAGAACCTCTGTATGATGTTAAAGTTCTACACCAATTAAAGGTCAATGATTAAAGAACCTCTGTATGATGTTAAAGTTCTACACCAATTAAAGGTCAATGATTAAAGAACCTCTGTATGATGTTAAAGTTCTACACCAATTAAAGGTCAATGATTAAAGAACCTCTGTATGATGTTAAAGTTCCATACCTATTAAAGGTCAATGATTAAAGAACCTCTGTATGATGTTAAAGTTCCATACCAATTAAAGGTCAATGATTAAAGAACCTCTGTATGATCTTAAAGTTCCATACCAATTAAAGGTCAATGATTAAAGAACCTCTGTATGATGTTAAAGTTCTACACCAATTAAAGGTCAATGATTAAAGAACCTCTGTATGATGTTAAAGTTCTACACCAATTGAAGGTCAATGATTAAAGAACCTCTGTATGATGTTAAAGTTCTACACCAATTAAAGGTCAATGATTAAAGAACCTCTGTATGATGTTAAAGTTCTACACCAATTAAAGGTCAATGATTAAAGAACCTCTGTATGATGTTAAAGTTCTACACCAATTAAAGGTCAATGATTAAAGAACCTCTGTATGATGTTAAAGTTCTACACCAATTAAAGATCAATGATTAAAGAACCTCTGTATGATGTTAAAGTTCTACACCAATTAAAGGTCAATGATTAAAGAACCTCTATATGATGTTAAAGTTCCATACCTATTAAAGGTCAATGATTAAAGAACCTCTGTATGATGTTAAAGTTCTACACCAATTAAAGGTCAATGATTAAAGAACCTCTATATGATGTTAAAGTTCTACACCAATTAAAGGTCAATGATTAAAGAACCTCTGTATGATGTTAAAGTTCTATACCAATTAAAGGTCAAAGATTAAAGAACCTTTATATGATGTTAAAGTTCTACACCAATTAAAGGTCAATGATTAAAGAACCTCTGTATGATGTTAAAGTTCTACACCAATTAAAGGTCAATGATTAAAGAACCTCTATATGATGTTAAAGTTCTACACCAATTAAAGGTCAATGATTAAAGAACCTCTGTATGATGTTAAAGTTCTACACCAATTAAAGGTCAATGATTAAAGAACCTCTGTATGATGTTAAAGTTCTACACCAATTGAAGGTCAATGATTAAAGAACCTTTATATGATGTTAAAGTTCTACACCAATTAAAGATCAAAGATTAAAGAAGCTCCATCTAAAGTCATGGTTCTTTGCTCGTTAAAGGTTAAGGATTAACCTGGACATTGTTCTTAAAGGGGGCTTCGTTCCCCACTTCACCCTAAATGTTAACAAGACCAGGTTATTTAAGCCCTTAAAGCCCTACAGACTTTCTCAGAACCTTCAGCCGATAATTCAGTACATTAATGCATAAGCTATTCAGTTTTGAGATGGAATTGAAGTGTCCTCCACTTAAAGCCTTCAGAGTTTAAGAGGTAAAACAGTTTCTTGTTTCTTTGTTCTCATTTGTGCCCTGCAGTGCCCTCCTCGTTTCTCCACTCACTGTCCACTTTATCAGCTCCACTGACCGTATAGCTGCACTCTGTAGTTCTACAGTTACAGACTGTAGTCCATCTGTTTCTCTGATACTCTGTTACCCTGTTCTTCAGTGGTCAGGACCCCCATTGACCCTCACAGAGGAGGTACTATTTGTTTGGTGGTTCATTCTCAGCACTGCAGTAACACTGATGTGGTGGTGGTGTGTTAGTGTGTGTTGTGCTGGTGCGAGTGGATCAGACACAGCAGTGCTGCTGGAGTATTTAAACACTGTGTCCACTCACTGTCCACTCTATTAGACACTCCTACCTTGTCGGTCCACCTTGTAGATGTAAAGTCAGAGACGACAGCTCATCTGCTGCTGCACAGTTTGTGTTGGTCGTCCTCTAGTCCTTCATCAGTGGTCACAGGACGCTGCCCACAGGACGCTGGTGGCTGGATATTTCTGGTTGGTGGACTATTCTCAGTCCAGCAGTGACACTGAGGTGTTTAGAAACTCCAGCAGCACTGCTGTGTCTGATCCACTCAGACCAGCACGACACACACTAACACACCACCACCACGTCAGAGTCCAGCTAGAGTGCATACTGTCCTGAAATTGTGAAATTTATATTAAAATGTCAAAGATTCTTCTCTTCACTCAAATTGTCACGCTATTAATAACAACATGTAATGTAAAGGTTTGTATTAAAAGGACTTTATATATATATATATATATATATATATATATATATATATATATATATATATATATACACACACACAATGTATATTTATGCACACACATTTTATATATATATATATATATATATATATATATATATATATATATATATATGCAGGATATCTGTTTATATGTAACTGCCTGTATGTAGCTGTGTGCAAGTCAGAGATAGAGATAGAGCGAGGCAGAGAAATTGAATTGCCTCTATTTACTGAGCCGTGTTTATCAATTTAGCCAATAACGACCTGCAAATTCTATTTCTCGCACACATTTGCTGTGGATATAATCTGCTTCATTACCGTCCCAGAATAGCCTTGCGGAGGCACGAACTGCTCGGTTTGAGAACGTTGACTCATTCGTGGGGGGGGATTCTGAGGGGACCTGTCCAACTCCCATCCCATTAGGTGTTTAATTACAGTGAATCAGAGTGTTTAATTACTAGAAATTAAAGATGCTTATATTTGATGGTCAACCATCTGTGTCACAGTGTTCCTGCTGTCTAGCAATACAGCTAAACCCCTCCATATCTCTTTGTCCATCAGTCAGACAATGGAAACGTGTGCGTTTGTGTCGCAGCACCGCCTTCAAAAATCCACTGCACCGGCCACATGATGGTGCTATAGTCACAGATCACAGACATGGAAGCAGGCCATCGCGGTGCAGTGTATCATTCACCATTGTTTCATCTACGCTCGCTTTGATTGTTCTTGTGTAGAAATAACCAGGGCTTGATCACACATATTCATTTGTGAGGCACATTGTACTGCAGGCTTTATTGTTTCATTAGCTCAGTTGTTTCTCATTGATTTTACGCAGCCTTTATAAAAGCTCTTTGGTTACTTTTTACTCAGTATTACTTCACTTTCATCTGACTTTTCAAAAAAACACAGTCCGAGGCTTGATTAAAATGTATGAATACATTGTCTTGCAAGCAGTGATGAGCACAGCCTCACACACACACACACGAGAACAGGCTTTCATCACATGCGTTTATTATCTTTCTGTGTTAACCATTTCATATTTTACTCTACAGCATATAGAAAATGATATCTGACACTGTGGATTCCCTGAAGATATATCCTGTATTTGGAGAGGAAATGGATTAAGATTACAGGAAGGTATTACAGTAGCATTAGAAAGCATTACACCAGCCTGTGCTCATTTGACAGTGTTGCACTTCACAATTAAGACATGGGTTTAAACGAAGGACATGGGAAGAAGATGCTCAATGATTTATCATCCTGAATTATTCATGAGTGCAAATTCCCAAACAGGAGTAAAAGCAAGCATGCCATGAATATCCGCATGCCATCTTTCATAAATCCTGGAAATGACAAGCGTTTGTGCTATTCATTACAGCAGCTTCAGTCACCGCAGCACTGCTTTGCTCTACACATTGACTGGTTGATGTTCTGCTTATGGTGCTCCGGAGAAGTATATTTGAGTGAAACACTTTAAGCAGGAGCACTAGAGCATTAGCAAGATTTAGGAGTTTACTTACTACTCAAGGGTGGGTGGAACCCCCCTCCCCCCTCCCCCAGTAACAAACAGCTCTCATCTGAAAAGCAGATTTATCTAGCAGAGAGTGCACAATAAATCTGATCTAGCTTTACAATTACTGGCTATAATAGCCTTGATATTTCACTTCTACTGCCACTGATTAAGATGTCTGTGCATTCCAGTAACATATCAAAGGCTTAATCTGATCTCCGCCTATGAACGTTGAGTGTTTGCTCTTACCACTCTGGCTTTCACTTGCATGAACTGACCTTGCTCAAACGCTGGTTTGAATGGTGCTTTTATCAGGCAGAGCAAGGACAAAAGGGAACAAAATGCCCTTGGCTGCTGAGAGGACCTTTAAATCCTCTGCCACAAAGCCTGGAGATATCTCGTCAGCTAAGAATCTCATGGTGAACTGCCGACTGACGCAGTAGATAATGTCATCCATGGCAACGCACTGGAAGGCAGGGCAGTGGGGCATTCGCTTGGAGCAGCACTCGTACCAAAGCCTGGCCACAGCATGGTAGCGGTACACACTGATGCCCATGGAAGGGCTCACATCAAAGCGGTAAAGAAAGTTCCGCACTGCTACCATTTCTGTGGTCCTTTCTTTGCTGCCCACTATCAAGCTCTGTCTCCATATGTCAGTCTTGGGGTTGTAGCGTAAAAGTGTGTACCTCAGCGTGCCTCCTGAGACAAACAACTCTCCATTGCAGGCCGTGGCCCGATGGGCAACAGCGAAGGTATCATTGGGCAGTGGTGCGACAAAGCTCCATCTGTTGGTCCTGGGGTCATAGCGCTCCACTGTTGACAGACACTCCCCTCCAATGGCATAGACATGGTCCTGTAGGGTAACAAGCTTGCAGTGAGGCCTGGCTTCATTCATTGGACAGATTTCACTCCAAATTGATGTCATGGGATTGTAACAAAAGACCTTCCTTGAAGGCACAGCAACACGGTCAGTCCCTTGAAAGCCTACAGCCACAAACAGGTAGTTGTCCATGGTGCACATGGCACAGCCCCTAGATAGGACTTCCTGAGGGATTTGGCACTGAAGGTGCCAGATGTCTTTGTAGTCATCGTAGTAATATAGTCCGCTGGATACTTTATTGGCCTCAGAAACCGTAGACTGTGATGAAAGTCTGCTCCACTCTGGTGACTCCATGTCCGCCACCATTAGGCATCTTCTGCCTCTCATGCGCTGTCTCTGGACCTGATCCCGCTCACCTGCTTTCAGTCGGCCAAATAAGGCTGGATCTCGTAGGACTTGGAAGTAATTGTCCGACATAACACGGAGGGCAGCCTCCTGGAGAGCACTGTGTCTATGTTTCTTGGCTAGCATCAGTGTCTCCAGACAGTTGCCTAAATCAAGCTTGCCAGTTAAGCTCTCCAGTTCTGTACTTCCCATGTTCTCCTGAGGAAAGTTTAGAAACTTGGCCCCAGCCACTGTTTCTACTTGTGGCTCTTCTGTAGCATCCCTTCTGAGGTCTTGTGTTTCTTTATTTGTGCCAGAAGAGCTTTGTGACACCTCACTGGAAAGTGCTGCTGAATGACCACAAGGTGTTGAGCTCAACGGAGGCGGGATCGGGATCTGGACTTCGGAGTCTACGGCAGCAGCAAGGTAGCTATCCTTCCTAATCAGTCCATGTCTAAGACGTTTTACAGATTCTGATTTGATTGGAGAGATGGGCTCCACATCTGACTCATGAGAGACTTCTAAATCTCTAATTATCAAAGAGGAAGGAAGAGGACTTGGTGTTCGGGGTTTATCCACAATGCTGGACAAGTCTGATGGCTGCGCATCAAACAATGTACCGGTTTCATATGGACCAAAAGTTGGACTTAGAGAGTGAGGAGGGCTCAAGTCAGAAACTGAATGTGAGGACGTCTCAACATAATAATCATAAATCCTTCCACGTACTCCAGTAGTCTGGTCACCTGGCCCCTCCCTGACCAGGTCGGCATTCTCCACTTTGATCTCTGCCTTTGACTTGAAACTGGAGAAGCTACCCAGGTGACCCAAATCCTGTCTGAGCTCTCTGCCAACTTCTACGCCACCATCCAGTTTTCTTAGCAGGCATGGTGAGCGACGTCCAGTTGGACTTCCCACGGTTTTGTCAGCCTCATCAGGCAGCAGTAAAGTTAATCCTGACTTGCAGTCTTTTGTCTCACCCTTTGTCTTCTCCTTATTTTGGTAAAAGTCCTCCGCGTTACTCTGCCCTGCAGTGGTAGACTGTTCTGCTGTGTCAAATCCAGGTTCCCTTTTAAGCAAGGCATTACTTTTCTCCGATTTAAAGATGTTTTGCTCAGAATCCACAGAGGATTGTCTAGACTGGCTCTCTCCATTAGTCTCCTCTTTTGCAGTTTTGTTCTGGGGTCGTAACACCGTTTTGCAGTTGCTGCAGGTTTCAGGGCCTGTTCTCGTGCCCCTGGGCAGAGGGATTCTGCTGTCAGTCTGAGTTTGGCCTTGAGCCCTGGAGCTGTAGAATCTGTAAGCCCAAGAGATGAGCAGAACGGCAGCCACAGACAGAGTCAGCTTGCCCAGGAGCTGCATGTCAAAGCGTACTCCCAGCAGATCTGCTATTGGCATTTCTAGTCTAGCAGGTTTACCGGTCAACTGGATATTGGGTGTTTACTCGGGATGCTGTCCCTAGCGCATCACAGGCAGCGAACTTGCTGATGAGGACAGCAGCAAACTGTCAGCTCTCTTTCTCTTCTCACAGAGGGACTAGGAACCTGATACCTGCGGGGGAGAGAATTTGCATGCTGCACACCATGAGGGCGGGATCTGGGTATTGTTCCACCTGGTGCAGGCAATCGCTATAAAGCCACAGCACTAGAGCCATAGATATGGGACTACTTGAGTGTTTATTCTGCTAGCAGTAGGGTGTTATCTCACACTTATTTGCAATAAAAGACTCTTTCTTTTATAGTAAGTGATTTTTTGTTGCCTAAAAAAATGAACATATAGTTGCAATGTGGAAATACTGCAGATTACTTTTCAATTCTCTTCACATTGTGTGCAATAAGGCGTTTTATGTGAGCCAGGAGGATGAAATGAGAACTGTAAAACAAGGAGGGATTGTTTAGGGTTATTCCTCAGTATTTGCAGACAGGTCTGTTGGATTACGAAAGAAAAGGACACACCCTAGTTATTACAGGCATGTGGCTGCCGAACATTTGCATTTGTGTTAAGGGTGGGGAAGGCAGATATTGAACATTAAGTAGATACAAGAGCCGAAGGACCAGGATACAGCTGTTTGTACAGTCAAAGCTGGTCGGGTTCTTTGGCAATACAAGGCATTAATCACAAATGTTGTGTCACACATTAAACGTTCCCATGTTTGCCAACACTTTAGCGAAGTGCAGCATTCTTAAGGCTACAACACATGACAGATGACATAAACCTACACAATAAAGGATCAAGGCTTATTCCAACAAGCCTCACTTATCATAAACGCTGCTTTTGTTTTGGCATAAGCCTTGATAAGCGACTATCATAACCTATCCAAAAACATGGTCATCTGAGACCCTCTTTCGAGGTCATTGTGGATACTCAGTGACCCCTCCGAACTTTGTCAGTGAGACGGTTGAATGTTGTCTTTTTTGGACCGAGACTCTATTGCTACCTGATAGCACGGTCATTTAGCTGCTTTGGAGAAACTTGAACCAGTGGACACACTTTGGTCTGAATAATTCACACTTGTGCTACACAGGACTGCTCAACCCTCAGCCTCTCATGTGTCCAGTGAACCATTCTGGAGCACCGAGTAAACAACGGCTTTGGCAGCATGTGCTCGTGTCAAGCCCTTGTCCACTATGGTCAATATCAAATATACCAAATTAATTCAATATCAATATGGTATTAATGATTAACACTGCTATCACAAAAGCCAGAAAATTATAGATACATTCCTTCTGAACCACAACAGCTTGTTGTTCTAGAAGAGGCAAGAGAATAACATACTAGCACGTTCTGTAAATGCCATGTTTGTAATGCCTTATAAGTGTTATTAATAGCCACAGCATTTCCACTGTTTCAAAGCAACTAGCAATAAAACCTTTATTTCATAAAATATTGGAAATGCTGTGGCTTTAATTAACTATAGTTTAGTCTAAGACATGACCCACTTTGCTGTTATTCCATTCCAAATCAGTTCAACTAAGTTGTAAAAATAAATGATAACTTTTTATTTGAAGGCTACCTACATAAGGACTATGTCACATGCATAAGAACTTTATAACATTCTTATTAAGCAATATTTGAGTATTCATGACCAGCTTATACTAGTAACCACAAGATGACATAATACTGATTTTGTATTGACGTAAGGCACCTTGAACTAAAGTGATGGGCATCTGTTCTACTTATAACACCGTTATGAACCATCATACCCAGGTAATGAAACTTAAAAGAAAGGTCACGTTTAGAAGTTTATGTCAGTTCTATGTAGTTCAAAGCACCTGTGACACTAAGCTGTTTATTATGGCTTCTTAATAAATGCCATAATCAGTGCTTGTGTATGGGTTATGTATATAGCCTTCAAATAAAGTGTTACCAAAGAAATCACAGTATGGCTCTGTCTGTGTTTATAACAGGCATGTTTGTTAGTCATAACACACTACGCAAGAGCTTCTTTGGCTCTGACAATATCTCATGTTGTATAATGAACAGAAGTTGTTTATTGTATATTATGAGTATACAAAAGGAAACATTCAGGGCCCTCTAGGCCTTCAAAGAGGATCTCTGATGGGCTTAATGCATCAGATTAACCACCAATATAATAGCATTGCATTTATAGTGACTTCCCCAAAATGTTAACAATTTATCATTCATTACTTTCTGTTATTTCTAATGGAACCAGAACACAACATTACAGAATACCCTTAGTTATATACTATATATATATATATTATTGGGTTCAGCTGCCAACTGAAGCAGCTGTGATGTTATTGGTGATAACACACTGGAGTGTTCTATTGAATTTATACAACAGTAAAATAAATAAAGAAATAAATAAATTGGGCCGTAAACATGGCATTTAATCCAGATCTTTACAATAAATTCCCAAACACTCATCACCACTGAGCAGCTTTTCAGTCGGCAGCTGAACACTGTTATATACAATTATATATATATATATATATATATATATATATATATATTATATAGCACCCGTGACACATTGTTAAAGGCACAGTATCCTCTCAGACCATGATAAGACGCAATTCATTTCTTTGTTTCCTTCCTAATCACCATGAAATCTATGTGCAATGCATTTCCATTCACATCTAATTTAATTCGTCTTCCACAGATACAGGACACATTCTGTATTCTTCGTCCTTTACCCACCAGCTAGTGGTCGTAATGGACGGGTTGATCCTCCTGAGGCTGTCGGTGAAAACGCATTCTTTCTCACATTAATGTGATCATTCGGTAAACAAACTAATGGCGAGAACGTTATTCGGGTAGAATAATTAAGCCATTAAAGCCCGTTTCCGAGCTCTTTCTGATGCTTTTATTGTAGTTGACGCTGCTGATTCCTTCCGCGAATATCAGTGGAGATGTGAAGAAGCCGAGGAACGTACTGCAGGGGCTCTTCAACTCGGCGGAGCCATTCAAATGCAACAATTGCTTCAGAGAATGAAGGAGGGAAAAAGGAATAAAGACTAACTGACAGAATGATGATTGAAAAAAAGCATTCGTCTGTTCATAATGCGTCCTCAGACTCCGAGAGAGAAACGTGGGAAGGTGAAAACACAACCCAAATAGATGGGGACTATCTTCCCTATTTGACTAAGCCCATAAAATCTCCCCTCCTACCTTGGCTTCGGTCCTAATCCTTTAATACACGGTGTGTCTGGAATAGCTTAAATTGCAATTCTTCTGGAACGTGGAATAAATAAATAAATAAATGAATGAATGAATAAAATAAAGTAGATAAAGTGGGATTGCTTCGCACGAGGCCAGTCTGGGAGCGGGCGAGCGGCAGAGGGCGGACTCGTGCGACGGCGAAAAAGGGGTTAAACAGCGCTGTCAACAGATGACACTTCCCTAATGACTTCCAAGCAGCAGGGCTTTAGAGGGTGAGGCAGAGCAGACGAGGTTTTGAAGCTCGTCCAGCTCTCATCCTTTTTGAACCCCTCTGCCGTATTAGGCGCTCTGAGGCGCAAGGGCTCACTTCAAATAAGCGGCCTGCGCCGGGGCAAGGAGGGTGTGTAATGCGCCGAATGCTGGACTCATGAAAGAAAGAGTTTAACGGTGCCTTCTGGTTCCCTTCCAAAACTACTGGACAACAAACCTGCTGAGAAGTGCTGATATTTTTCAAAGAAACTGCCTGTAACCGCAGCAAACAGGGCATGGCGAATGATTAAAACTCTCGGTCATACTTTATATTGATGGCTCTGTCGCCTTTTTTTACACTGTTAAAGATCGAATATCATAGAATTCTCCTCACTGTTTTGAAGTGAATGCAGTATGTAATCAGTTTTAAGATGTACCCTTCACTAGTCGCCCGCCTGCACCGTCCATACATGGAAACTGCTCAATTTGAATGGTGATTTGCATATAATTACCTGTTCAGGTACATTTGTTCACTCTGAAGTTAAAAAGAGCCCTGGGCTGCTTTGTGAATGAGGCGCAACACACGGCAGCCAATCAGAGCAGAGATACACCTGTCAGTCTTAAAGGTGCAGTAACAAAAAAAACAGCATTTTTAATTGTAAACTAAAATCTATCACGTTAAAATGAATGACTATGTTTGGTACATAAAGCCACAGAAAAAATTAAAGATGAGACATTCCAAAAATACGGGCCTGTCAAACTCCTCGTCAGTCGATTAACAAGAGTACTGGTAGTGGTTAGGATTTGGGTTGGATCTAGGGCTGGGGTTCCGGCTAGGCTTTGAGTTAAGGTTCAGATTAGGGGGTTAGTTTTTAGGGTTAGGGCTAAATTTAATAGATTTACTATGGTCAGAAATGAAGTTTTGGAACGCCGTAATCCAGGACTGCCATGTCCACAACACCAACTAAAAGTTGTATAAACTTGCTAATCCAATGTTTGGTGGCACTTCGCAGTGACGATTAGTGGGAAATGATGTGGTGTTATTATCACAATTCCCACTTACCGTATAATCACATGCTAATGATCAAGGTGTTACTAAATAAGAATCAGCAATTATAATGTAACAAGCTGGTAATAAATTGTAATAACAAATAGTGGCAGTAAGTAGTACTAGCCCACAGATTACAGGGTAAAGATAAACACGGTGGGTTAAGATGCATGTTGTGGGAATTTCTCTCTGTGGTCAGATCTGTGTAATTCATAATAGATAAACGGCATGATGTGAACAGGTGACACGAAAGGAATGTGATTTTCCAGTCCTGTTACTAAGTAACTGAGAAAGAAGATGGAAGGAAGCAAGTTTGCATTTTACAGCTCTAAAACAGCAGAAACAAGATTTTACAACACTAATTCTGCAGGATTTTCGCAGAACTGCTCGATTATTTTTAGATAATATCCCAAATATTAAAGGGATATGCTGTAGGGAGCTGGACATGCCAGTCCCAAATAAAAAATAAATAAATAAAATAAATTAATAAATAAATAAAATAAAAAAGATTAGAAAATTAACACTTTATATATGGAAAATTAGAATGAGATTATTTTTCATTTTATTACCAACTTGTTACCACTACAGGCACTAACTTAGTATTATTAACATTTAGAAAATCAGCAAGTAAGTTTTTAGGTTAGTACAACTGGTTACCATAACATTACCATATTGTTTACCCCTTATTACTGCAGTCCGACAGAGTTTTTCCATGTTTTTCAGCCACAAGGGCTCTAGTGAGGTCAGGTACTGATGTTGGAGGGTTAGTTTTGGGCCACAAGCTCTATTCCAGCTCATCCCAAAAGCATTAGATGCGCTATAAGTCCAGAGAGGCTCTACAGCCCAGTGCTCAAAGCTTTAGACCCCTCTGGTCAACACTTGGTATTGGGCCTGAATGCTCATGTCAGCAATATGTGCTCCTTACAGAAGCTGGGTTTAATTATAAGGAGTATCTCCAAACTTTCAGCAAACTTACATTCAACAGATTACATTCAATCTATAAAGAATCTACAGTGAAGATTGTGCCACAGCATAAAATCCACAAAGCTGAAACTCAGAATTATTACTACTATACAAACTGACTTGGTCTTCGCAGAGAGGGTGATTCTTCAGTTCCAGATCAAAAAGACATGAAGTCCAAGTTTATTCTCACGCGTCAAAAACATACTTAACAGAAAATCACACAGCAGCTTCTGCAGCTTTTCCCACATCTTCAAAGTCCAGTCTTAGAAATTAGTCGTGTTTTCTGCTTCTTAAAACCAAAATAATCCCAAACACATTCAGTGATGTTGAGGTCTTTTGCTCCGAGAACTCCAACAGATTTTGTTTGGTTTGCAAAACTTTTCTTTGACTATTTAACTGTTTCCTTCTCTTAGAAACGGCTTCTTGATCAGCTACACGTCCTTTCAGACCCACGGCGCTGAGTGGCCTCCTCACAGTGGAAGGATGGACAGAAACACCTGTGGATGTTTTCAGATCTGAAGCAGCTTGATGTTGTCCTCTCTCTCAGAGATCAAAGCTTTGGTGTCTACCAGATCTTTATTGAACTCCAGTTTTGGAATCATCTGTTTTTTCGTGTATTTTACTTTGGCTTTGCCCTTCCGAACACAAGTGGATTGTCTTTTATCCATCTCAAATATATCTCATCTTTCTCATATATCTCAGAAATGTCTCCTGAAAAATACTTTAGTTGGAAATTATGTAAATAAAGGGTGTTTTCAGGCTTTTTCAGCGCTGTACTTTAATCTAGCAATAGCAAGTAAACAAGAAAATTAAACTGTATCGTCATTGTGTTTTTATTCATTGAGGGTAATTTTCATATACAGGATCCATTTCATATATATATATATATACACATATATACATATATATACATATATACATATACATATATATATATATATATATATATATATATATATATATATATATCACTGCTGTATCTCCATTTGTGATGTTTTTAAGTTTTGACCTAATTTGAAGAACTATGTTGGAAAAATTTTCCTTCTCCTGAAAAGTCACTATTTTGGAGTGTGTGTGTGTGTGTGTATGTATATACATATATATACACATTGCTGTTGTCAGAATAATGCCTCATATCTTCAGTTTCGTTTTTTTCAGTTTTTGACGTAAATTGAAATTGTGTGTTTCTCTTTACATTGTGTGTTAATTTCATGATGAATGGATCAAAAGAAACGGCCCAAAATGACTTGGGAAAAATTCTGGTTCCACTGACTTCCATTGAAAGTAGAGTAAGTTTTTCCTCCTCCTGTAAAATTTTGGAGATACGAGATTTTACGAGATTTTTATATATATATATATATATATATATATATATATATACATGTATATATATGAGAGATCCTTGTCATCCTCAGTCCAACACAAATGCAAAAACACTTCTTTCCTCCTGAGAACAAACCAAAACTATAACACACCCGCGTCAGGACGCACAGCCATGTCGAGTTGATCATCTCCATTTTTTAATACAGGTGATATGAAACAAATGCAACAACCCTGTTTACACTCAGCTTCCTTTGAGGGAGGGAAGGAGAGAGGGGGAGAGTATGGTGGCTAACATGATCCTAGCAGTAACTGTTAGGAGAGAGTTACATACTGTACACAATGCAGGTCACTGAATATATTATGCAACAAGAAAAAGAAGGGGGCAGAAACAGGTGGGCGAGCGGTGAGGAGCAGCCGCCGAACAGATGAAAGGGGAGAAATAATCGTCGAACGTCACATGCACCACGACCCCGAGAAAGGCAGACGTACACCATGGAAAAGGATGAGCTTTTCTTTCTTTCCTCGCACTCGAGACCCGCCGCCATGATGGTACCGCAGCGGAGCATATGAAATCAGTAATAGGGAAGTCTATTGATTATTGATTCCACTGTCCTTTTAAAAGCCTTGGTACGCTTTCTTGGTGATGGTTACTGGGGATGACCAAATATAAGCAATAAAGCCAGTAAATGCTAACCAGTTCAACTCAGCTTTCCCTTCCCGTAGACCCCTTAATCCCCCTCATAGCGCCCTTATATCTCTGAATTTGAATCTTTTTTTATATACTTTTCATTATTTACAGGGATGTACACAAAATACATTTAAAAAGAGGGTCTTTTTTGTTACTTTCCAAAGAAAATGTCACCAGTTCACAGGAGTTTTTTTTTTTTTAGAGTCAAGTCTTTTTTGTACATTCCAGCCATGAGCCATTCAACAAAAAACAAATAAAAATGGACAAAAAAAAGAAATACTGTGCTAAAAACGCAAAAGAATGACGTCCAAAAAAAGGAGGGCATGTCCGGTTTGTGCTAGAGTACAGGATTGCTGGGTGGGCCAGCACTGGTGGAGCAGCAGTTACTGTATTGTCCATCTTCGTTTGAGTGTCCGTGTTCAAAGTCCACTAAGAGTTTATCTCAGGCTCCTTTTCTTTCAGAGTTCAGTCTCCCACTAACGGACGAGAAGATGAAATAAAACGTGTGTGAAGTGAGGGGATGGACATGAGGTGGTGCTTCTTGGTCTTGGTTTATATTAGGTGTTTGCTTTTTGTAGTTATAATCAGTAATATTATCATCGTTAGCCTAATCCTTAGGCTTTTTTTCATGTTTTTGTCCATGAAAAAAACAAAGAGAGGGAGAAAGAGAGAACGTATCGCATTCCCCCTACCATGAGGATGCGGATGTCCACTGAAAATCGGACGTGAAGTGGGTCTGTTTTACAATCTGTTCGAGTGTGTGGGGCGTGTGTGAAAGAGTGTGTGTGCTTGTTCGGAGCAGACGCGTGAGTGTTTTCCTCTACTTCTCTTTTATTTCCCAGATGGAGGGACGCTCACGTCAACACTGCGGTCACTGTGAGGACGAGCGGCAGCCACGTCAGTCCGAGCATGTGCAAGCCGGGGGCTCCACCTGCAGAGAGTAGAAATAATCAATACGTTATTGTTTAGGTCCTTAGGAATTTACAAAAGACAATTATAATACACCGATCAGGCGTGACGTTCTGACCACCTCCTCGTTTCTGCGCTCACTGTCCACTTTATCAGCTCCACTGACCGTATAGTTCCACTCTCTGGTTCTACAGTTACAGACTGTAGTCCATCTGTTTCTCTGATACTCTGTTACCCTGTTCTTCAGTGGTCAGGACCCCCATGGACCCTCTCAGAGCAGGTACTGTTTGGGTGTTGGGTCATTCTCAGCGCTGCAGTAACACTGACGTGGTGGTGTGTTAGTGTGTGTTGCGCTGGTACGAGTGGATCAGAGACACCTCACTGCAGGTCCAATTATATGTTTATTGATGTATGTGAATTTTAGAGCACAATTAAATGTAAAATATGCAGTAACCTTTGCTTTCACTTAGAAAACCAGCAAACTATAATTTGACCAGGGGGGCCCAAATGCCTGCATGCAACTGTAACTGAAAGGAAGCACCAGCTTTCACTCGGCCAGCCTGGTAGCAACGCATGTTAGGTTAAGGCCCAGCAAACAGCTGGGAACTGGCAATGACTAAATCAGGGAGGGGAAAACTGAGCAAAAAATGGGAAAGATATAAAACAGCTAACTAGAGCTGAATAAAATAACTGGACCTATTGGAAATACCATCACGCAAAAATAGACACCGTCAGAAAAATGCAGTCAAAGCAAGGCATCAAAACACGGCACAGGGCATTTCCTCAGCATGCCAGGGCACGCCACAGACAAACAGCTGCATCAATAAAGCTGTATAAGCCCCACCTTAAGGTGCTTGGACCCCTATAAGCAGGGTTTACCACATACAAAACACAAGCAGTTTGCAATTCTCCACAGAGAGACCTCTGAGTAAATCCGAGGACATAGAAAAAGCCTCTCGTTCTGCATGAGTGCCCCTCTGAAGCTTTAGCAGAGAGGACAAGCAGGCAATGACCAAGCAGCTTCATAGATCTGCAGATACTGCATTATAATTGCTTAATGCACTGTAAAGGGCTTTTGAGTGAGCTGTGCGCTAATGCCAAGTGACTATGGGCACAATTCGTACACATATTACACAATTTTCAATAAGCATGCAAAAGACGATGGCCGACACAAGCGTTTATTTTAAGCAGCGCTCTGTCAATGTGGACATGAAATACGGCTCAGGGTTTCTCATACAGCCAGTTTGTGGTTTAAGGCTGGTCTTCAACTAAACTGCAGTGGTTCATCTGCACTACAAATATTTTCTAAGCCCAAGATCAAGTTTATTTGTTGTTTGCACAACATGTCAGGACATTCGTGCACGGAAATGCTTGTGCCAGGCTCAGATAATCAGTCTACAGAAAATAAGCAAAGCAAAAGTGAAAATACAAAGAAAACACTGGAACTGAAATATATTAAATAAACACAACATATACACAAAATATAAAGACAGGAGGGACGTATGTAAGAAGAAAACTCTCTTCTTTGTATAAATATATTTATATGTATATTAAACTAAAAGGGCTAGGGTTTATTATATATATTACATTAAATTATCTATATATATATATATATATATATATATATATATATATATATATATATATATATATATATATCAGGCAAGGTTAATGACTAGTTCATTCTTTAGGCCAATTTCCATCTCATGACTTACAGCAGACTTACATTATACTTAGACTATAATATACATATACATCATACTTACTTTACCAGTGAAATTCACCTGCAAACTCATGTCTGCTTCATTCTGAAGGCCCTGGACATGTAAAAGAACTGAAGAGCTATGCTTTCTATTAAGGTATAAACCACGTCACGCTCACATCGCTGTTTGATGACATACAGCACAAAAATCAATAGCAGATGACATGAGGTTTGGAATTTACAGCAGGAAAAGCAATAAACTGAGAGTGTTTAAGATAAACAGACAAATGTAAACGGTCTGTTACTGCAGGTGATGTTATTGGTAAGGGACATTGGAACCTTTCAGGCTAACAACACTTCATGTTAGATGTGTCAGCTGATAAATGTAACATGACTTTTTACACCATTAATGTTACTGTTTTTAATATTTGGGGATTTGGAGCCCTCTCTGGAGGAACTGTGGAACTGCACACAATGTGTGTAAGAACATTTTGAAAAAGTGATTGTGCTGTAGACCACCATGAGTGGACTGATAAATCAATGTGATCAGTTATCAATAAAGAAATGTAACTTCATTTAAATAAGAAAACATTTCAGGAAATATTAATTAAAGAATTGAAGAAAGACACAGTTTTACAGTTTTAACACAGGCTTTGTAAATGTATTCTGAACTTATTACCTTTTTATATATGTAATGGAATATATTATATATATATCATATATTATAATATTGAATATGTTGCCAGTTGCCAGTGTATTCAATGTTCAGTCATCACTACTTTTTAAAAGTAATTTGCCTAGCTCTGCTTCGGGAAGAAAGCACAGGGACAGACATGAAAATTATTGTCCATGGCAAACTCCACTGGGAATTATAGACTGTCAACCATTATGGATGTGGAAAAATATCAAGCACATAAAACCATTTAGGTCTGCTGTGATTTTTGAACTACATGACTAAAAATGAAGCATCTAGTACAGATGCATGAGATAACGACGAGGTTGAAGAACGCTCGTCTGTTCCCTTAAGGGGTTAAACTGGGTGTGGTAAACTGCCCTATAAGGCTCAGACGTGCGAGTAGTGCTGCTTAGTCTGGAGGATCTCTCTGAGCTGAGATGCCGAGCGGTAATAAAAAGGTCCGGTTGGTGCGTCAGTCGACGATCACATGTACACACACATGCACTTATACGCCGACCTCCCGGGGCCTTGTTCTACAAGCTATTTGACTTGCATACGAGGGGCCTGAAGACTGAATACTCGCCACGACCTCATTCTGTCCCTGTGTGTGCACACCTGCTCACTGCCTCATTTACATATTCAAATTTACACCCGTAGGTGCCAGGCAGCGGAGGGAGGTGGTTAACGTGAAAGAGAGAGAGAGAGGACAAATGAGAAAGAAAATGAGAGCAGGAAAGTGTGAAAAAGAGGGAGGGAAGGAAGAAACAGACAAAAAGAGAGAAATTTCCCACATTTCATTTATTGATCCCTCATCTTAACACACACTATATTACCAAAAGTATTCGCTCGTCTGGCTTCACTCACATATCGATTTGAGTGACGTCCCATTCTTAATCCATAGGGTTGAATATGATGTCGGCCCACCCTTTGCAGCTATAACAGCTTCAGCTCTTCTGGGAATGCTTTCCACAAGGGTTAGGAGTGTTTATGGGAATTTTTGGCCGTTCTTCCAGAAGAGCATTTGTGAGGTCAGACACTGGTGTTGGACGAGAAGGCCTGGCTCACAGTCTCCGCTCTAATTCATCCCAAAGGGGTTCTATGGGGTTGAGGTCAGGACTCTGTGCAGGCCAGTCAAGTTCTTCCACACCAAACTGGCTCATCCACGTCTTTATGGACCTGCTTTGTGCACTGGTGTGCAGTCATGTTGGAGCAGGAAGCACAGTCCCCAAACTGTTCCCACAAAGTTGGGAGCATGAAATTGTCCAAAATCTCTTGGTGCTGAAGCTTTAAGAGCTCCTTTCACTGGAACTAAGGGGCCGAGTCCAACTCCTGAAAAACACCCCCACACCATGATCCCCCCTCCACCAAACTTTACACTCGGCACAATGCAGTCAGACAAGTACCGTCTCCTGGCAACCGCCAAACCCAGACTCGTCCATCAGATTTCCAGACGGAGAAGCGTGATTGGTCACTCCAGAGAACACATCTCCACTGCTCTAGAGTCCAGTGGCGGCGCTTTACACCACTGCATTCCACGCTTTGCATTGCGCTTGGTGATGTAAGGCTTGGATGCAGCTGCTCGGCCATGGAAACCCATTCCATGAAGCTCTCTACGCTGTTCTTGAGCTGATCTGAAGGCCACATGAAGTTTGGAGGTCTGTAGTGATTGTGCAGGTGACCTCTGCGCACTATGCCCCTCAGCATCCACTGACCCCGCTCTGTTGCACAGGTGGCGTCCGATCACAGCACCACGCTGGAATTCACTGAGCTCCTGAGAGCGACCCATTCTTTCACTAATGTCTGTAGAAGCAGTCTGCAGGCCTAGGGGCTCGGCTTTACACACCTGTGGCCATGGAAGTGACTGGAACACCTGAATTCAATTATTTGGATGGGTAAGTGAAAACTTTTGGCAATATAGTGAATGAGTCTCTAAGTCTGAGTTAATAAAGGCCCACAGCGCTTTCCATAACATTAATGATTAATAAAGCGCTTTCCATAACAGCCACTATCGTAAGAAAGACCATGGAACACCAAAAATATGGTCTAACTTCGCCATGGAAGACAGTGGCAGAAAAAAAAAAGAATGTAAAAGTTGATCATGTTTATGGTGCTTTCTACAGCAGCCGTTCCCTCAAAGCAGTTTGGGGGTGTCCAGAAATGTGGGTGCAGCCCCCTAATGCGTAATAAAGAAGCAGCAGCAAGAAAAAAGTCTAGAATGTAAAAAACTGTCCTTTAAATTCACTTGATCAGAAAATAATAAATCAGTCGGAATTCTTTGTTATGTAACATTCAAATAATAACAACAACAAATAGAATGAATCTTTGGGCTGTTAAACCTGCCATTGTTCTGTGATCATCTGGTGAACATCTTGACTTTTAAATGAGACACCCTCTATTTGATTTTTGCAAACTATTGCTGGTCACATGAACTCTCTGAACACTCGCAATCGTTTTGATGTTGGCTTGGCAACAACGAAGATGACAGATCGGCTCTGTTCAGCAGCTGAAACAAGGCTCAGACTGGGCTTTGTGTTAGAGCCTCTGTGGAAGCCCTCAAACTTTCAGCTTCTGAATGAAGTGCTCTCCACGCCACGTTCACTTTCTAGAAGTCACCACTTGTCCTTACCGTGAGGAACAAAGGGAACATTATTTGCGCTTGAGGAAATTCAGCCTGTATTTACTGTGCCTTGTCTTTCATAAGCGTTCATAAAGTTTAGCTTCCTGATTGAGGTGGTGAACTCTTTCTGCATTTGCTTTTCCAAAGTAGAAGGTATCATCAGATGCTCAATTCAGCCTTTTCATGGGAAGCAAAAGAACTTTTGATTGAGATTCTACAACCAACAATACAACCAACCATCATGTTGTGGCTGGTGTGTGAAGGTTTAATGTTCTATGCATTCTATTCTATGCATTGTTGTGTTTACTTGCATCATGTTAGCCTTTAATCCTTAGAATTCAGCAAATTTTAGAATTTCAGCAAATGACAATTACACAATCAGAACTCTTCCTGCATTGATGCATTATGACTTCATGGTAGCCCAAATGTTATTTAACATTCCAATGACAGTAAAAAAACAACAAATGTCTGGGCTGTTAAACCTGCTGTTACTCAGTAGTCATAGTTTAATTCAGGTCAGTTTTATTTGTGTGGCATTTTCTACAGCAGTCATTGTCCCAAAGCAGATTTCCTGGAAAACTGTTCCAACCCTCTAATGAGCACTGCCAAGGAACCCAGTGCCAAGAAAATCTTCCTAAGAGTATGAGTAAGGAACAGTGAGATGAACCACGACAAGAAAGAAGCATTGAGGATCCAAGAGTGGGAGAAACTAAGACTGAAAAGGGACACCAGTCCTCCTCTGGGTGACAACAGATGTTACAGCTGTTACAATGCAAGCAAGACAGGCTGCATCCTAAAGCCAACACAATTAACTTAAGATTTATTAATTTGAGCACTTGTATAACTGGCGATAACTTGCACTCTAAGCATGATTTTTCCAATGATGGAAATGCTTTCGCCCCCATCGCCAATCACAGTCATCCTTGCTGTAGCCAGGCAACCAACATGATGGAGCAGCTGTGTTCCAGCAAACAGAACATCAGGAGGATCCAAATCTCCAGAAGTAGATCAACTGAGCTACAAACATATGAGTTAAATGTGGAAGAACTCAACATTTCAGCTGCTGAATGAAGTGATGAAGCTCTTCATGCTGTTTTCCCTTTTCCAAAATGCACAGTAGTGCTGTGTCACCATTTGTCTCTGGGAAGCAAAGAATCGTAGCTTATTTGCACTCATTTGCACATTCAGCCGGTCTGTGTTGTGCTTCATCTTGTGTGGAGCAGCATCTCCAAAATCACCTCAAACTCAGGTGAGATCCCAGCTGCAAGTTGAAGAACTTCGCTCCTTAAATGAGGTGGAGAAACTCTATGATCTTCATTTGCTTTTGCGACGTTACGCACTAAAGTTGGATGAGAAGGTCTGGCTCTCTAATTTCATCTAACAAATGGGGTCGAGGTCAGGGCTCTGTGCAGACCACTGGAGTTCCACCACACCAAACTCAACAAACCATGTATTTATGGACCTCGCTCTGTGGGGCTGGAACAGGAAAGGGTCTTCCCAAACTGTTACCTCAAAGTTGGAAACATATCTAATATGACTTTGTACTGTAGTACTAACATC
>NC_051231.1:1470000-1492500 GCF_015220715.1 Pygocentrus nattereri | reverse complement strand
CTATAAAACTTTCAGACTTTAAACGTTTTCATGAACTTTCAATTGTTCATGTTAATTATTACTTAGTTATGGTGTAACTCTCCAGTAATTAGTAATTAAGTGCACTCTTAACTCTTAGTTCATACCTTATACGCTCTTCTGTGCACTAACTACTGCTTATTACAGAGCTAATAAACTGATAAGTGTGTTTACTCATGTAAGGAAGTAGCATAAGCACTAATTTGTACTTTTGAGACTTTTCCCCACAGTCCCATTGTCAGGCAATTAGTTTACCAATTTACTGTAATTACTTACTCATAATTCTCACTTCTAACTGTACTATGAGCTAATGATTAAGACTAGACTACTTACTGAAATCTTGAATTCGCTCGGCTTGTTTTTGTGTCCCTCAAGTAAAATTTTCTACCGTTTAATTAAATTGAGTCCTTCATACTTGCACATCTCAATCAATTAAAGGTTCGTTAGAGGTCCGAGAGTGGGCATTGCTTCAAAATGAACCTTTTTGGCGACTTAAAATACATAATAATATGTTTATAAGATAACAACATGATAGATACGGTCAATCTGTGCACATTTCACATGTGATTTTGAACAGGTGGCCTCTGTTTTAGGCCGAGCAAGTATGAGACACTAAGCATCACACCTGTTCTTTTAAAAATGCCATACTTCTACTTATTTCTTCATATATCATATCTACTCAGGAGATCCTCTGTCCTAGAGACATCAGGCTCTTCAACTCTTCCCAGTGGGGCCAGAAGAAGAAGGGAAGAGGGAAGAGGGAAGAGACTGAATCTGAATCTCATGCTAAATCACAGGTTTATTCTATCTATCTGCTCATGTGGACACCTTACTGTAACCCCTACTGAGCATCTTGCACATCTGGACACTCCACACCTGGACACTTTATTTCAGGACCAATATCTGCACATATTTATTCAGTAGTGTCATTATTGCACTGCCTTGTTCATCTCAGGTTATAGATCTTATGGCAGATTTTGGTATATTCCTGTCTGTTTAAATGCCTGGAGATGTTTTTTTGTATTTCTTCTTCTTTTTATATTGTATCACCCTTATTATTATTACTGTCCTGTGTTGTGTGACTGATACTGCCTGCTGAATTTCCTTCAGGATCAATAAAGTATCCATCCATCCATCCATCCATCCATCCATCCATCCATCCAGATTTAGGAATGCCTTTCAACGGAGGGTCAGTAGAGTGCTGTGATTCACAGTGTAGTGTGTACAGGCTTCTCTCAGTCTGGAATTTGTAGTATAATTAGAATATTAATTGGAGGTACACGAAGTGTTATGAATAGTTTCTGGAAAATGTGATGATAATTACATTGCAGTAGCCTGGCTGATGACTATTAAACAGCTCTAACGCACACGTGCAATCACACTTATCAGTTCATTAACAGTATTATAAGTAGCAGTTTATACACAGTTAATGAATAAATAAACTATGAAATAATAAACTAAGCTACCAGTAAACCATGAAGTCAATTAATAATTTCTAAGCACACATTCAGTTACTAAGTAATGACTAATGTGTAACATGAACAGGGAAAAATTATAGTGTAACTCCAACTGCGTTTCAGCCACAGCACCATTACAACACGGTTGGGTGGTTTTTCCTTATCGATCAAGCCAGGTTAACATTCATAGAGGGTGACAATTAAGAATTAAGAATTAAAGAGTTCCCTGTGGAAATGCAAGCTTGCTAGCTCGCTCACTGGAGGCTGCGAAGGCGAAACTACAGCAAGAATCTCTCAATCAGCATAACTAATGCTGTTCTTTACTTGACCATCAGTTGTAAAGTAGTAAACAGAAAGGAAATGCATTGACAACCCTGACAATAACGGCACACAGACAGCACTAAAAACAACCAACCATTTATTAATTTTATTATTTACTATGCAGATTAGGATAAAATACCTTTGAAACTATGTCTGTAGATTCTTTATGGCATCTTATTTGTTGTTGACCAGTGGGTTTTGTCCAAAAATCAACAGGTATGTGCAACTGGTTGGTAGAATGTAGTGGTTAACACCTCTGGCTTCTACGCTGTAGACTGGGGTTCAGTGCCCCACCTGGGTAAACACCCTACCCTATACCAATAATAGATCTGGGGCGAGACTCCTAACACCACCTTCACCTTCCTGTGTACAACGATAGAATTGTAAGTCACTCTGGATAAGAGCGTCAGCCAAATGCCGTAAATGTAAAAATGATCGTGTGAAACTTGGTAAAGATGTATTCAGCTAAGGAAACTCATTTCAGTGATGAAATATACATTTAAGCCTAAGAGGGAAAGTGGTTGTCATGCAAGTAGTTTTTTCATTAAATAACACCATCGTCCACTGAATAAAAGATCAATCAGGGGGATTTAGAGACAACCGAAGTGGGAAAGTGAATCTCAATGTGGGTTCATTTATACGGGCTCAGGTGGAGTCAAAGCAATTTCATCTATTTGCAAAGCCACTTTGTTAGAACTACAGATTTAGGACCCCATTCAAGGACAAGACATTTACAGCAGGGGCACACTGATATGGAAACAGTGGGCTGATGACGATTCCCAATCGTGAGATGGATGTGAAATATATAGAATAATATATAAAAGAGTCGCAATATTGAAACAGCATCATAAATTATGAAAAACTAAAACAATAAAATTAGAACCCAAAGATGCGCAGCTGAGAAATTTGAACTGAGAAATTTTATTATTTGTTGAAAGACATTTTTGCCTATTTTGAACTTGATAGTAACAACATTCCAAAAAAGTTGGGATGGAGGCGTGTTTACTGCTGTGTTTCATAACCTTTTAACAGCACTCTGTAAGCGTTTGGGAACTGAGGAAACACTGCTGTAGTTCTGAAAGTTCAGAGCCTCATTTGTCATTTTTAATTTCATAATGCAGCAAATGTTCTCAGCGGTGACCGGTCTGGACTGCAGGCAGGTCAGTTTAGCACCCGGACTCTTTTAATACGCAGCAATGCTGCTGTAATACATGCAGAATGTGGTTTGACATCATCCAGCTGAAATAATCAAGGCCTTCTCTGAAGAAGACGTCGTCTGGATGGCAGCAGATGCTGCTAAAACATGTATATATCATTCAGCTTTAATGGTGCCTTCAAGATGTGCACACCACCCATGCACATCACTAATGCATCTCCATGCCATTACAGATACTGACCTCTGAACTGTGTGCCGATAACAAGCTGGGTGCTCCCTCTCCTCTTTAGCCCGGAGGCGTACATGACTCCCCCACCCTCCCAAAAAAATGTAAAATTTAGATTCTTTGACTCCAGGACACCCCGTCTAACTCAGCTCAGTCTGATTTGAATGAGCTCAAGCCCAGAGAAGGTGGCAGCGTTTCTGGAACCTGATTCTATCTGGTTTCTATTTTGCACGGTAGAGTTTTAACTTGCATTTGCACCACAGACAAAGTTTTTCATAAGTGGTCCTGAGCCCATGCAGTGATTTACACTAAGGAACTGTGTCTGTTTTTAATGCATATAAAATTTGTCAGTTTCAACATTTTATGTGGGTTTAAATGATTTGCCCATCATTGCATTCTGTTATTATTTACATTTTACACAACGTCAACTTTTTTGGCAGTGAGGTTGTGAACATATTCTAAAGTGTAGTCACAACTTCATAATAGGGGTTGAATAAATTATTATTTCTGTTATTATAAAGTGTTTCCAGTGGCTTTATTTGTAGAGCACTGCTCTTCACTGTTAGTAATGAAGATTCTATTCAGGTGCATTTTTCGTTCATCAAGGTACAAACAGTGTAAACGTTCCCTCAAAGCTCCAGCAGTGGTTCTAAGGTCTGAATGTGGAGCTTAAATCAGGTTCTCCAGGTGAAAAGTTGGTGTTTGTTCCTTTTCCTAACCGAACGAACTTTGTTTTTGAGTGTATAGGGTTAGATTTAAGGTTAAGTGAGTCTTGTGTCCTTAAACTACTGGCCAAGAGCATTGGGCCTTAAACATATGCTGGTGATGGATGCCGGCGTCGCACTGCAAATGGATATATTTCAGCTGGCTGTTGTTTGAATGCTGTGGACGAACTCACCGAAGACAATGAGGCGCATGTGTGTGTCGGTAGATCCCAGAGGATTCTGGGCTGTGCAGCGGTACATGGAGCCATTAAGTTCAGCAGGGACTCTCTCCAAAACCAGCTCCTTCCCGTCTCTCTCCATACTGCCGTCCAGTAACCTACCGCCCACTCGTGTCCAGGTGTAGAGGGGTTCAGGGAACACCTCATTCTGTAGGAAAGAGTGTGTGTGTGTGTGTGTGTGTGTGTGAGACATAGAGCAGAGAGTCAGAAAAGGACTAGAGACCATGCTTCAGTCTGCAGCCAAACATTTCCTGCATGCAGAAATACTTTCAAGATAAAAAGCGTCCAGAGGGATGGAGGCATCCCATAATATCAATAATACAAAGCCGTGTTTCACCACACTTTGGTAACTTAACAGAATGAATAAATCATTTGTTTAATGCTGGTTTTCTCCAAAGGTTCGACATATTTCAGTTAGCACGGCATTTTTCCCCCTCAGTCCTTTTACTGAACTTTAACTTAAGAATTCAATCAATAATCGAGACGCTTCCCTGTAGAGGAAATCAGAAGGAGTCTGCTTATTGTAACTCCACGGCCTCTTCGAGCCCATTCATTGCCGAGCACATTCTCAAGCATTTACTATGTTTACATGCACACAAAAGGCTCAATATCGGTATACAGCCTGAGATAACGGTGGCCTGAAGCGTTTATTACATCATGCTGTACGAGATGCTGCAAACGAAACCTAATTCTATAGAAGCCAGATATCATTTATGTTTGCATGTGCTCAAAGTTACATTATATAAATGTAATATAAAGGTCTTCTACCAATATATCTACCACACAGGAAAATGACCACGTTCTACTTGGCTCCATCAGCGCCTGCTGAAAAATGGGCTCATGCAACCAAAACAAGCTTTAGCCAATGTTCTGCTTCAAAAGAAAAAGTAAAGAAGGAGAGTTTGGAGCCGTTTGTGTCTGAGGACAAGAAGGAAACATGGAATGCCCATTCTCAGAAGTGAGCTGGAGGCAAGTCATTATGGCCATTATGCAGGTCACACTGTATGTGGACCAAAGGTTGGGATATTATGTTCTAGTGACTGCTTTTTAATTGGCAGAGAGTACCGGAACTTATGGGCTGTCTTTGGTCAAGAAGGTACAAAGCCACATGCATAAATATGGATTTATACCCTTTCAATAACAGCCTCCAGGCAAATGGGAAGGCTTTTTTTTTTTTTTTTTTTTTTTTTGGGAACGTGTCTGCGGAAATTTGTGGTCATTCAGTCAAAAGAGCATTTGTGAGGATAGGCAGTGATGTTGGATGAGAAATTCTGGCTCAAATCGACGTTCCAATTCTTTATGGACTTCACTTTGTGCTCAGGACAGCGGCTTTCCCAAAAGGCCTGCCACAAAGTTGAAAACCCATAACTGTCTAAAATGTCTCGATGAGCTGTAACATGAACACTACCCTTCACTAGAATTAAGGGACCCAGACCCTGAAAAACAGCCCAGAACATTATCCCTCATCCCTTTTCACCAAACGTTACTGTTGGCTCTATGCAATCCGGTAGGCATTGTTCTCCTGGCATCTGCCAAACCCTGATTCATCTATGGCGGCGTGCTTTACACCCCTCCAGCCGACACTTGGCATTGTGCATAGGGATCTTAGGCTTTTTTTTACAGCAGCTTGGTTGTGGAAACCCATTTAATGAAGCTCCCAGTGCAAAGTTCTTGTGCTGAAGTTCCTTGCACGGGCAGTTTATAACTCTATAGTGACTGATGCGACAGATGATGGGCGATTTTAACATGCTTCAGCTTCAGAAAGCTTGGCAGTGTGTTTGTTTTTAAAAAGGAAGAAATTTCCTGCCTAAATTTTGTTGCCTCCTGAAGTGGTTTGCCTCACATTGTAGTTAAATCACGCTGTGCTAGTGTGCATGTAAAGAGGGCTATTATTAAACTAATCTGTTATACAACTCCAGTAAATATGTTGGTTCAGTCCAGTTTCATAGCGTTAAGCTATTGTTCACATGTAAACGCAGTTTATTGGGAAAAACAGAAGGTTTTTTTTCACAAAGCAAAGGGGTCCATGAAAGGTTTGGGGGTCAGTAAGAGGTACAGGCAAATCACAACAACTAGACACTTCACACAATGGCAGAGAATATTTATTCTATGCCTTTTACAAAGGGAGGTTTGTGAGGCATTGTCTGTGTCTGGAAGCCCGCGAAGCAAACCAACAAAAAAGCGCTATTTTAAGCACATGCTGTATGTGAGTGTATCGTCTCTCCATCATCTACATTAGAAAGTGCGTCTCCGCTATACTTTGGATGTTCACTCACTGGACACTTTATGATCTCCACTATATACTGAACTGTGCAGAGGTCAGAGACTTACCCTAAAACAAATACTGAGCAATCATTCTTCAGCTTCAGAAAAGAAACCCAGAAACACATTTAACAGAAAATCACACAGAGGCTTCAACAGCTACATATAGCAGTGTTTCATGTGGCCACTCTGTCTTTATCACAGCTTCCGTTCTGTTCAGGAGATTTGCTTTGAGTTTTTCAAAGAACTCTGCAGAGTTCAGTCTTAGAAGTTAGTTGCACTTTCACACTTCAAATAATCTCAAACACATTTAATAAGTTGAGGTCTGGACTCTGGTGTGGCTATTCCAATGTTTTGAGAACACCAGAAGCTTCATTGTTTGTGCATGTCCTTTTCTAAGTGAGGCTTCTTGAACAGCTACACATCCTTGAAGACCCATAGAGCTGAGTCGTTTTCTCACATTGGAAGGATGGACAGAAATGTGGGTTCATCTGTCAAATATGAAAGTTATGAAAATTGCTGAAGCTTTAAGAGCTCCTTTCACTGGAACTAAGGCGCCGAGCCCAACTCCTGAAAACACCCCCACACCATGATCCCCCCTCCACCAAACTTTACACTCGGCACAATGCAGTCAGACAAGTACCGTCTCCTGGCAACCGCCAAACCCAGACTCCTCCATCGTGATTGGTCACTCCAGCGAACACGTCTCCACTGATCTAGAGTCCAGTGGCGGCGCTTTACTCCACTGCATTCCACGCTTTGCACTGCGCTTGGTGATGTAAGGCTTGGATGCAGCTGCTCGGCCATGGAAACCCATTCCATGAAGCTCTCTACGCTGTTCTTGAGCTGATCTGAAGGCCACATGAAGTTTGGAGGTCTGTAGTGATCGCCTCTGCAGAAAGTTGGTGACCTCTGCGCACTATGCCCCTCAGCATTCGCTGACCGCTCTGTCATTTTACGTGGCCGACCACTTCGTGGCTGAGCTGCTGTCGTTCCCAATCGCTTCCACTTTGTTATAATCCCACTGACAGTGGACTGTGGAATATTTAGTAGTGAGGAAATTTCATGACTGGACTTGCTGCACAGGTGGCGTCCGATCACGGCACCACGCTGGACTTCACTGAGCTCCTGAGAGCGACCCATTCTTTCACTAATGTCTGTAGAAGCAGTCTGCAGGCACAGGAGCTCGGATATAGGATGGGGGAGTGAACACTTTTGGAAATATAGTGTAGATCTAATCTCCTCAGAAATATCTCCTGAAAATGTAACTTGTACTTAATGACCATTTTGACTGGAGATTAAAACCATGAAGGGTGGTCTCTGACTTCTGCACAGTCCTGCAGGTGTACAGTTACTGACTGTAGCCCATGTGCTGCTGCACGGTTTGTCAGCTGGCCTTTGCCTCACTCCTCATTGGTCAGTTTCTGACCACACGACTGAGTATGTCAAGCACAGCAGTGTTGCTGTGGCTTTTATACATCAGTGACACTGCCTGGTTGAGAGACTCCACCATCCAAAAACATCCAGAGTGACTCTGTGGTCAAGAACTGAACACCGATCAAGGACTAGAACACAAATTGTCTAAATAGATAAGCTACAGTCTCCATCTGTACACCGGCAAGGTGGAGATACAAGGTGTTTCTGACAAAGTGGCCAGTGTGTATCTGCCTTTGAATGTGTTAAAAGTCATAGTAGGACTATTCGCACCCGTATGCATGGGGTGCGTGATTCAACCTATAGACATTACAGCCAAATTTCTCTTGCAGCCTTTGCATCCTGAAATATTTCTTTAGACATGTTGTAATTTTCAGAGATTGAACAGGACAGCGGACTGCAGCAAAAGCCTTGATAAGAACAAGCTGCTTGTGTTCTCTAAGTGATAAGTGACTAGCTATCACCATCCGTCTGGCTCAATAGACTTGTCTGGCCCGGCTCTGTGACCTTTGAAAACGACCGATATAAGAGCATGGCTCAACTACGTGTCGTTGGACTTCCACATTCACACCTTGACAGCAGTGAAATGAGTTTGCGCTTGCTGGTGGCATCAGGTCAGATAAAAAAGAAAAACATGGTGGAAAGGCTTGATGGAAACCTTTCTGTCACGTATCCCCCTTTGGCTTTCACATAAATTGGATTAAGAGATGAAAATAAGTAGAAAATTAATCTGTCAGAGAAGTGGCCTACCATCCTCATATATAATAAACCATTAGTGTATAAGGATGCACCAATATGGAGGTTCTGGGCTGATAATGATAACTGATCATTGTCTTATCCATGCTCTGCCCATAAATGTGGCCTTTCAAAGAACCTGCAGAGCAAGACTGGACAAGCTTTACAGCAGAAGTGTCCGGTTTTATCCTCAAAGCCACAGCGTAGCTGCCGGCTTTCATTCCAGACAAGCAGGAGCTCACTTGGTTCTACTTGTAGTTGGTCTCAGTTCTCAAAGAAATGATCAGGTGGTGCTCCTGCTTTGTTGGCTGGGCTGCTTCACAGAATGTTGATACAAAATCATATCCATCTTAATATGTTTAAGCTGGAATTGAGATTTGATAAATGAAACTAAGCAGGTGGATCACACACAAAAAGGTATTTTGACACTAAGCTGGGTGCTATAAGTTCTCATTCATTTGAATAAGATATTTTGGTCCAATATCCATAAAGCTTGTAGAACTCTTCAGTAATTCAGTAAAAACGCGATGGGATCAAACTGCCAATTCTGCCACTGAAGCTGACAGATGGTTGGCAGGTATCATGCTGGGTGATTGTGACCAGAGATGTTCACAAGTATCTTTATGTGAATCTGAATCAAGTCTCTGTGGTGCGAGTGGAGTCGCGAGTCTCTGAGGTGCGAGTCAGTGTGGAGTCTTGAGTCTCTGAGGTACGAGTCAGAGTCTAGCCTTGAGCCTCTGAGGTGCACATCAGTGTCGAGTCTTGAGTTTCTGGGGTGCAAATTCAAGTCAAGTCTCAAGTCTCTGGAATGTAAGTCAGGTAGACTGTCAAGTTTCTGGAGAGCAATCCAAGTTAAGTCAGAGTCAAGTATGTCAAGTCAAGTCTCTGAGGTGTGATACCAAGCGGAGTCTTGAGTCTATGAGATGTGACTCAGAGTCAAGTCTTGAGTCACAGACGTTTTGGGTTGCAAATCTGAGTCAAGTCTCAAGTCTCTTGTATGTGAATACGAGTCAATTGTCAAGACTCCGAGGTGCACATCTGAGTCAATTCTCGAGTCTATGAGGTGCGCATTGGAGCTGAGCATCAAGTCTCTGAGATGCAAATCAGAGCTGAGTCTCGAGTCACTGGGATGCGCAGTAGAGTTTAGTATCAAGTCACTGAAAAGTGAGTCCGAGTGGATTCTCGAATCCCTGGGTAGTGAGCCAGAGTCGAATCTTGAGCCTTCGAGATGCGAGACAAAGTGGAGTCTCTGAGGTGGTAGTCCAATTCGATTCTCGAGTCTATATGGAGGCAGAATCAAGTCGATCTCTAGTATGAGTC
Source organism: Pygocentrus nattereri (assembly GCF_015220715.1). Lineage (NCBI taxonomy): Eukaryota > Metazoa > Chordata > Actinopteri > Characiformes > Serrasalmidae > Pygocentrus > Pygocentrus nattereri. Next base: position 1,482,628 of record NC_051231.1, on the reverse strand, counting down.
TTTTGTAGACTGCTTCAGTCTCATTATCAGCTGCACTCGTCAGGTTTGACATGATGGAGAATAATGAGCCTCAAAAAATCTTCAGTCTGAAGGACAGAACTGAAGTGCTACAGGCAGTAAATATAAACAATAAATAAAGTTAAATATAAATATAAATAATATAGCTGAAGTTTAGTGACTTTTTAAGTAATGTGATCTGAAACATACAAAAAGCTTGGCTAGATGAACTGACAACTAACGCCAAGTTAGCTACTACTAGTTTTGCCTCTTCACTTTAAAAGCCATATCTACTGAGGGCAGCTCTTCATTCTACCTTCCAGACCTCTTCTATAATGAAAAGCTCACTATGTGAAGCCAAATAGAACCTGATTCTGCTATGAGCTGTAAAGAGAACGACATTGCAGAAATTCCTGCTGTTTATATTCCCTGATTTCTACCTCCAGGAGAACACCTCTGGGGAGTTTTTCCTTTAACCAGCTCCACTGAGTGAGCTTAACTACCTCGCCGCTTTAGAGTAACACCCACGTTTTCACACTTTCCCTTTTCCGAAAAGGTGGCTTGTACGGATATATAAAAAAAAAGAAGCTGACATGAAAAATTTAAAAAGAGTGCGTCAAGTATGTCAAGTCAAGTCTCTGAGGTGTGATTCCGAGTCTTGAGTCACTGAGGCGTTAGTCCGGGACGAGTCTCGAGTTTTTGGGTTGCAAATCCGAGTCAAGTCTTAAGTCTCAAGTCTCTGGTAAATAGTAAATACAAGTCAATTCACGAGTCTCTGAGGTGCGAATAGGAGTGGAGTCTCGAGTCGCTGGGATGCGCATTAGAGTTTAGTGTCAAGTCACTGAAGTGCGAGTCCGAGTGGAGTCTTGAACGCAAAAAATGAGGCTGACATGAAAAATTAAAAGGGCATTTTGCATCACAGAAATTATTACGATTGACAAGATAATCCCTCGAACAATTCAGTTTTACTGTTTACTGTGTTCTTTTGTTTGTTGTTTTCTTCCTCTGGCTTAATATTTTGTGAGTCATAAGTCTCTGAGTCAAATCACGAGTCATTTAAATGTGTGTCTGAGTTGAGTCTGAGTCAAGTCTCAGTCAGATAAGCATGTGATTTGAGTGTGACTCAAGTCTGAGTCACTGACACGAGTCCCCAATACTGGTCACAGCTGTTTTGTAAATGTTTACGCATATACATAATGTTAGGAAGCTAAACCAGGGGCGTTGAATTGCAGTGTGTTGTTTGCATTTGTCTATGTATACTTTCACTGGTATTCCTGTCGGGATGGGGAATCTGAGGTGGTGCTGTTATCCACTATACTTTCCACTTTAGTGACTGCAAAACTAATGAAAACGTCCAACACAAGTGACTATAAATTGTGTATTTACACCAGAATAAATACACCAGACTATGAAAATGCTGTATATACACCAGAAATTGGCTCTTATTCCAATCAGACCAACTATAATAATAAAATTTTCCATTTTTTGGCAATAAATCATCCATCTACCAACATATTGTGCACCCCTATCAACACGGTGGTCTTACGTCTTAAGAAATCAACGAAGGGGGATACATATTTTTTTTTTATCCCTTTATGAAATAGCAGGGAGGGGCAAAATTGCATGTACTGTCAGTGATCTTATCTACGCTCGAAACCCAGGGCCGTGATCCAGTAGAGGATAAGGGAGAATTCCTTCGTATAAATTTGTCTTTTGCACAGCCCAAATTTCAAGAGTGCCAAATTTGGCTGGACGTTCCAGTCAAGCCTGTTTATAGTGACCATTCTTAACATTATTTAGAAGGAGCACTTCAAATATACACATACACAGTCATCATTTGATCAGATGAATGGGATGTAAGTTGTGAATCCGTCAGATCTACTGCCTGAGCCCCAGCCAGTCGGCCGCTGCCGGAGCACGGCACTTCAGCTGTAATAATAAAGCAACAACAATAAGTAATAGTCTAATAAAATCGAATTGGCTCATCATTCGCTGACTCATGACTGTGTAAATCTACAAAGACGATTTAAAGGCAATGGCGTATCCGTCTCCTAAACTCCTTCTACCTGAATGGCCTCGACTAGACGTGCCTCTGAGTCATCGCTGTCACAAAGACAAGGGCAGAATCGTTCTCAAAGCCATTGTTTTATTCTTTTTTGGGGCTGGCTTTGGCAGACAGCGATAGTTACACTAAGACAAATCTGCCGGCTTGACTTCCTGACGGGAGTCTTAGAGCAGGTAAGCTATAAATCCAGCACCTCTGACAGCAAAGTGCTAACGGCTAGCTTCGCACATACAGCTACATGGCTGTTTGCTTAGCCAAAACCAGCCGGTGGAATACCAGGCATCAGGAATTACACCTGACAGCTGAGCAGATGGCTGGTTTGTGTTTCAATCAGATGTTGTCCTGCCTTGTGGCAGGCATAAAAAACAGCAAGCAAACACAGCAAGAAGTGCTAAATTAGCAATACCTAGTTATACCTAGAACGTCTGAACCATTCCATAGTAATTCTTTTAGACTATCCTGGTACTAACGATCTTATTACTTAAAATAATTACCCAGTACTTTGGAATTTATACCTTTCTATTATCTGGGCAGTACCTAGAACCTCTGAACCATTCCATTGTAATTCTTTAGACTATCCTGGTACTAACCATCTTATTACTTAAAATAAGTACCCAGTACTTTGGAATTTATACCTTTCTATTATCTGGGTAGTACCTAGAACCTCTGAACCATTCCATTGTAATTCTTTAGACTATCCTGGTACTAACCATCTTATTACTTAAAATAAGTACCCAGTACTTTGGAATTTATACCTTTCTATTATCTGGGCAGTACCTAGAACCTCTGAACCATTCCATTGTAATTCTTTAGACTATCCTGGTACTAACCATCTTATTACTTAAAATAAGTACCCAGTACTTTGGAATTTATACCTTTCTATTATCTGGGTAGTACCTAGAACCTCTGAACCATTCCATAGTAATTCTTTTAGACTATCCTGGTACTAACCATCTTATTACTTATAATAATTACCCAGCACTTTGGAAGTGATGGAACCTAAGCATGTGATATACTATCATGCTAAATTGTAGCCACTCACTGTTTTCTGATGCTATGCTTGTCATTAATCTTAGCCTTAGGGACATGATTTGTCACGTTTAGGCAAAAATCAGGCCTTTTTTTTATCAACTAAGGACATCCATACAGCAGTAGAGAGCGAAGAGGCTTGAGCTCTGACTGATACACATGGTATATTGCCCTTTCTGTAAGAATGGCCACTATAGCAACCAGATTTCACAGACTTAACTGCACACGCTTGGTTGTGGCTCCTCATATCCAAGACTGAACTTGGCCCCGGTTTCGTGAAACCCCATGCACTTACCCCTGGAGATCCTACCTGGAATCCTTGGACAGTGATGCGCACCGTGTCCCCTACCTTTGCCCTGGTCGGGGTCATCAGGAGCTTGGGGCCTTTCGGAGCCGCTGCGGAGAAAAAGAAGACCAAGAAAAAGAGCAGATCAACAGATCGTCATCCCTGCTGAAGTTGGATGGCAGCCAGTTTTGCCCAAGAGTATTATCAATTAAGGTCACGGTCTTGGACATTGAGGTCATTGTTGGGGACTCTGGGGATTCCTGCTTGCTTTCATCTGAGAAGCTGAAGAGGATTTATTCCCCGAGAGAGACAAGGAACTAAATTGGGTAGATACTCATTACTGGAGGAGAAACAGAGCGTGTGAGGCAGAGTGTGGAGGTAGCGAGATAAGAGACAGTCCGAGAACTAATTCCCTTGTCTCGTACGGACGGAAGCCCCCAGATGGGTTTAATTTGGTCCCTGAGAGAGGCTGAGTGTGGAGACAAAAAAAAAGGAGAGTCATATTGTGACCTTCCAAGACACCGAGTGATTTCTCCTGTGTACACAGCAGGGAGATAAGTCTCAGGTTCTGCCTGTGTCATGAAAGCGAGAAGCTCGGCTAGCTTCAAGCGGAAACTCCCACCGGCCGCATGGTCATGGGATTTTATGGGAAAGGAGATTGAAAGTTATTGAGGGCTCCAACTGGCACAGCTTTAACTGGTTCTGCATCGTTTGCCATGATCGCCAATTTCCACTCACACACCACATCACGTCTCACAAAAAATGAGGTTTGTGGACCATATGTTAGTGCTAATACATAATTCCAAGGCTGAGCTTGGTAAATAGGAATTGGCTTTGAAAGTGTATGGAAAAAAAAACCATCTCCCATTGCGGCCTTTCTTTGGCTGCTAGTCTCAGTGAAGATAATCCAACTGTTGAAAAGTGTTGGAAACAATGGCTAATCGCTCTTTCATCAATCAAGTCACATTCACGTCCGGCAAAGCTAATGAGGCATCTTCCGGTTTTAGTCAGTTTAACGATTACGCCCTGCCGCTGCCTAATGGATTATGATTTCCACGCTCACATCTGTAATGGCTCCTGAGAGCGTGGCTTTCACACATATATCAAGTCACGGGCAAGACACCACACGAAAATATGAAGACACCCTTTTAGGAGGTCCCGATTTTCTTTTTTCATTAGAGAAACGAGCACCGATATTAGCAGCGGACGGACTGGCGAGAGGGACTTTGAGAGGCGAAACACGGGAGAGATTAAGAGCTTGTCGAGACATGAATCACGAGTCGATGACTCCATCGATTTTTCCCTAAGAAAACTGTTGAGAAACACAGGCAGGGCGTTGATATGGATGGTGCTCCTGATGGAAGGAACAGGCACTCAGAAACTGACCCTGGCCTTTTTTTTTTCTTCGCATCAAGTGGCTGAATTAAGGGATCAATAGAACTGGATCGTCTACCCTGAGCCTCTGCATTGAAGGTGAGAACAAGTCGCTAGCCTGTGATATTTACTCACTACGCTGCGTTTAGCCCACAGCCCTGCCAGCTCTGGCCATCTGCGGCCATACATCACAGCATGGCCCGCACCTACGGGGGTATTTCTGAGTCCCGCTTGTGACAGAAAGCGTCACGGAGAAGCTGGCTGTCGAGGATGGAGACGATGCGATGCTCAGGAACGGTCCGGGCCACCGTCCAGCAGGAACAGTTGGCAGCTCGCGTCATCACCTTTGATTACGGCGACGCATTCTGCCACGGATCTGCCGCGGAAAGCAGGGGGAGGGGAGTTCCGCGGCCCAAGGTTAACGAACACAGCAAGCGGCACACGCTACCATTTAAAAGTTGGAATCACTGCTCAGTGGTTTGGGATCTGTTTCACGATCTATATGTTCAAATACTGTGCAAGACAGGATAAAATGACACCAACACTGTATCCAGAATGATGGATTCTGGATTATCAGAGTACCTTCTTGATCCTACAGGGAAATTATTATTCTAAAATCTGAGAAAGAAAAACACATTAAAAGTTATAATAGAACTAATATCCTGATGTATCATACTGGAACGGTAAATCGAGTAACGTTTTCAATATTATAAGCGCTTTTTTGTTGAAGGTACATTTGTAAAGTACCATTATATAAATATGTGTATTATAATATGTTCATATTTTGCAGCTGGGCTTCAAATATTCAGCAGTAAGCTGTAAAACAATGATTTAGAAATGTTAAACAGAGCTGTGGACTGTCCTGGAATGAATTAAAAGGCAGGGAACGTCTTAAAAAGAACGTATAATAGAATGAAAATGAAGAATTTATATTTTGAAATATTGTGCAAAGTTATTAGTGCATTTATCTTTTAGTTGATCTTAAAATCTAATTGTAATCAGGCTAAATTATGTCAGCTACTGTATATAATTAAAAGTTACCATTCTATTCACTTTTCTAAATTTCTGTGTTAAGATGAAAACAAAGTCATTCAGAGTGATTTGACGTGAAACTTTTCATTACAGAGTCGCAAAGTTCAAAAGCCAGCATCTCTGATGGTGTGGGGGGGGTGTTAGAGCCCATGGCAGGGGTAACCTGCACATCTGTGAAGGCCCCATTAATGCTGAAAGGTACATACAGGTTTTGGAGCAACATCTGCTGCCATCCAAGCAGCGTCTTTTTCAGGGACGTCCTGCTTATTTCAGCGAGACGATGCCGAGCCACATTCTGCACGTGTTACAACAGCGTGGCTTCGTAGTAAAAGAGTGCGGGTACTAGACTGACCTGCCTGCAGTCCAGACCGTCTCCCATTGAAAATGTGTGGCGCATTATGAAGCTCAAAATACGACAGCGGAGACCCCGGACTGCTGAGCAGCTGAAGCTGGACATCAAGCAGGAATGGGAAAGAATTCCACCTACAAAGCTCCAACAATCAGTGTCCTCAGTTCCCAAACGCTTATTGAGTGTTAAAGGAAAGGTGATGTAACTCAGTGGGAAACACGCCCCTGTCCCAACTTCTCTGGAACGTGCTGCAGGCATCAAATTCAAAATGAGGGAATATTTGCAAAAAACAATAAAGATTATCCGTTTGAACATGAAATATCTTGTCTTTGTAGTGTGGTCAATTGAATACAGGGTGAAAAGGATTTGCAAATCATCGTTTTCTGTTTTTAATTATGTTTTATGCAACGTCCCAACTTCACTGGAATTGGGGTTGTAGAAAGAAAAGAAAAAAAATCATATAGAATGATCCACATTTTTAATTCAAGAGGTGATTCCAAACTTTTGACTGGTAGTGCGGAAGCGAGTGGAGAGCTTGACCCAGCTTGGCGTAAAGCCTTCCTGATGAACACAGCTGGCCAATCTTTCTGTCCTTATTTGATCCTGTCCACTCGACCAACTGTGCCCCGGCCTAATCTCCTGCACATTACCTATCAGAACATACTGTCACTGTGGATTAGATGAGGCTGAATGTGAAAGGGATTGTCTCATCTAATTTATGGGGACGGTCCTGAGGATAAAGGTTTATGGCTGAATGAAAGGAAGCAGCTTTAAAAAAAACAGTGTCGTCAGATTCTGGAGTTTACACACAAAAACATTCACACATATGCTGCCACTGAACATTTAGAAATACAATCATATTTCATCACTGTCTAAAAAAACAACACACAAGCAAACAATATCTTCAAAATGGCAACTTTACAGGAAAAAGCAAAAACATTAACTTCTAATGAAACTCTAATGATTTCATTCTAAGCAGTTTTGTCACATTTCTATTTAATATGAGGTAAATGACAGCTATGTTGCTCAAATGATAAAGCAAAAAAATGGGAAAAATGTAAATACTATTTTTTTTTTTTACAGTGACAAGACGTAACAAACTAGATAATAATATATACTAAAAAACCTAAAGATGTTTACTTAAAAACAAATATTATAATAAGAACACATTTTTAATAAAATAATATTGTTCTTTTCCATTTCTTATTTACAGGGAAATTCCGCCTATTTTTGGTTTAATTGTGAAATGCTTGATTGTAGAGAAACTTTCATTACAGTGGTGGTGATAGGAACCAGGGGTCATGATGTTTACAACATCAGAGCAGCCAATTTATTATTTAGTTATAATGTCTGACTTGAGTAAAATGAAACTTTCAGACAAAACTGCTTAAAACAAGTTTAAAAAGTTAAAAACAAGTTTCAAAAGCTTTGCAGCTTTTAAAATATTATCACATCCGTCTCAAAATGAGAAATGTAAGTTATATTGGCAATATTTGAGATGGTTTTACTAGCTAAGAGCAATTTCTTCCATTGTAATATGTAAACAAAGTATGTTTGATGGGAACTGCTCCATCGTAAAAAAAAAAAAGAATAAATAAATAAATTAAAAAAACTTGCTGAGACACACCAGTGGTCATAGGAACCAGATATCGAAAGAATTTTAATGCCTTTTTTACACTAAATAGTAACAAACACATTGGTAATGGCGTTTACGGTGGTTCTGAGATCAGCATTTGGTCGAGAGGGACATTCAGACAAAGAAAACATTTTTCAGTTTTTGTTTCATATAAACTGAAATAAAAAAGGCCAAATTCTGCTCTTAAAACTGCCGTTAAAAAGTCTTTTAAAAGCATTAAAATGCATTAAATGTCTGGTTCCTATGACCATTACTGTGTCTTGGCACAATTTTTATTTTATTTTTTATTTTTTATTTTTCAGTGGAGCATTTCCCATCAATCTGACTGTGTTTACATAATACAGTGGAAAAAAATGTTATTTTAGCTAGTTAAACCATCTTAAATATTGCCAATATGACTTACATTTCTCATTTTGAGACTGTTGTGATAATATTAAAGCTGCAAAGTTATTTAAACTTGTTTTAAGCAGTTTTGTCTCATGAAAGTGTCTCATTTTACTCAAGTCAGGCATTATTTCATGAAGTAAGCTAAATTAACAACATTATTGCTTGAACAAGTGTCTAAAGGAATCCAACACTTTCACTTGATAAAACTACTACATAAAAAAAGTAAAATGTGCAGAAATAAGTTAAATAATATTGTTATTTATATGATATAAGTATATATATATATATATATATATATGATATCAGTAGTATCATGACCTCATTATGCAGACATTTTGAAAAAATGTGGTGGATTTCCACCAACATTTATTGCCTCATCTGTCTTCAGCACTTTTGCAATATGATTGGTTCTGAATAATTCTCACTGGCTGTGTTTACATGCAACAATTTTGCCAATCTGATTGAACACAGTCAGATTACAGACTGAGGTGTTTATTCTCACTTTACTCAACAATCTGATGTAAAATCTGTAATCAGATATCAGGTAATCAGGTAATAAGTAATCAGATTCAAAATTATGTGCACACGTAAAGAACCACTTAGTGTAGCCGTTACCATGACAACCAGCATCACTCTGAGTCCAGTCAGAGTGAGATGAGCAGCAGTGAGCAGTGATTGTGTTTTTAACTGCTTTAAAATGACGTCAGACTCAGGAAAACGTCCTTCACACGTCCTTATTAAAGAAGGCCGAGAGGAAGACGTCGTGCTCTGAGACGCATAAGCTGGACGTCCGTCCCACCGCCGTCTTTTAAAGATCAGAGCATGAACTTCGTCTCCTCTGCAGACCAGTTTCTGCTCCGCCGTGTTGAACGGTATAAACTCTCACTGTGACGCGACGCTCATGCAGAACGGACTGAAACTTTCCGATAGGGAATGTAATCGGATACAGACGTTTACACGGATATTATTCTTCTGTTTAACAGATTATTTACAGGCTTACCCACCTCGATCAGTCGGATAGAAAAAGTAGACGAGTCTATTCTGAATGAGGTGTGGACATGGACGTGCTCTATTCTGACTGAGCTATTAACCGGCTTATTAACGGATTATTAGGCTGCATGTAAATGTGTGCAGTGTTATTTCCTGTGTATCATATTTTTACCACTTCTTTTGAGCAAATGCATCATTTAAGAATCATTATATTCACATATCCGCAACAAAGCTGGCTTTATGATATTGAAACCACTGATTCCAAACTTTTGAACACAGAGATACACCCTCATATCCAGGCACACACACATCTCAGCTGAACATCTGCGTCCTTATTATCACTCTTCGGTTGGAGGACTGCGTGTGTAGGCAGAGATCATCACTCTGTTCGAGCTCAGAGATTAGAACTGATATTTTTTTCGCTGAATCAGAAACACCTTGCCTCCATGCAAAATCCTCACCGCTGAGCCGGGGTTTAATTATGGAAAGGCACCGGCTGGATGGGCCGCGTGCTTCGGATTTGACTGACGGCCAGCGAGTCCAGGGCTTTAAGCCCAGTCACGGCGCTCCGAGATGTGGAGAAAGCTCAGACCGAGCCGCCTCCATAGACCAAACGCGTCCATTTACAGCCCTGAACAGGCCACGGAGCGTGAACATTCAGCGAGTGCTCTACAACGCTGGACCATTTCAGGGCTGCCTCCAGCTCGTGTGGAAATAATAAAAAAGATGCAAGATTTATTACTCGCGAGTGTCGCTGCGACTCGCTGTTTCATTTCCTGAGCAAACACGCGCGAGCGAATCACAAGTACTGATGTAAGTGCCGATATAACCAGAACGGCTGAGAGAGTGAGAGAGTGAGAGAGTGTGAGGGAGGAAGAAAGAGAGAGTGAATCTGTTTCTTAGCAATACGAATCGGCTGTAACCCTCATAAGTTGAGTTACTTTTGTTTTGCTATGCGATTCATATGTTCTTACATCAACACATACCTCTAACTCCCACCTTCATCACATTCTATGGCTTATTATACAGTAATAACATGCAGACTGACCCAGTTATCCTCAAGTTCTAGAATTGATTGTTTTTGGGATCGACTGCCAGCCATAATCAGCTCTCTACACCGTGTGCACACAGAGCGAGAGGTGCTTTGTCATCACCGTCTAGACAGCCTGTCTGAAAAATACACCCTTTCACAGCAGACATGGTTCGTCCAGCCTTATTTTACCTTAGAAAACGTGGAAAACAAAATAAAACATTAAATTTGGAGCTTCAATTAATCGGCTGAAAGGTTAGGGTAGCTTAATTTAGCTCTCAACAGCGCTGAAGGTCCTTGTCGTTCATGCCATCAATCATGATGTTGTGTCGTTATTAATAACGTGCTATTTATTAAGCCAGTTTTCTGTCCCCTCTTTTCCTTGATTTTTGAAGTCACGAATCTAGAAACATTTGAGCTGAATCGATTCTTGGAACCGATTGCTATTACTTGGAATCGGAATCAGTGTCTCCTTCAAAGTTTCTAGAACCAAACAGCCCCAGGGAAGAATGGAAACCTGGACCCAGCTGTTGGTCCTGGGCCTTAATTGCACAATTATGCAATCAATTAGGTTTATGATAAATTTGCATGCTGTGTTGACAGGTTCAAAACCGGCTTCTCCGTTTCAGGGTCAAGCAATGACAAAACTGTGAGAAGAAAGAAAGAAGGGAATATTTTCTTCTTTCCACAAAAGCCGACTGTATGTACAACACCACCTTTTCATCACTAGCACTAAACCACCACATCACTGATCTGATAAACGCTTTTTCTGCGGTAGGACTAACACTTGGTTGCAGCTTAGGTCAGCGCATGTGTTACTGCTGTTGGCTTTACCAACAAGCGGACAGTTTATTTATTTATTTGTTTGTTTTTGTTAAAGGGCAGGACTTTCCCCATCAAACCTCATTCGTTTTTTCAAGCGGCGCATCATCTCCTCCTTCATAAAGCTACCACTTTCCATGGTGGAGCCCAGTGAACCCACAGGGTCAAACAAACAAAGTATGAGTTAGTCAGTCAGGGGGCTTTTAGAGACACCACCACACGATACCACCAGCTCTAGAAGGGCGAACGCTTGCACAGGCTTTCCCAGAGACCTGTGAAGCTCCACTGCATCTTTTTGAATGCTGCTAGGAGAACATCAGCCACCAGTCCTGTTACATCAGCTAACAGACACACGTGCTGGCTAGTATCATGCTGTGATGGGGGAGACGGAGTAGCCGTCTTATCCACCGAGAGCGGTGATTCCCAGCATCGCCAGGGATTGAGCACAACATTAAGACGGCTGCGCCACTCGCAAGTTGCAATCACCTCTGATTGGCTGAACTGACTTAGCTTTTACTGTGCGATCTGAAGGAAAACCAGGGAATCAGCAGCCGATTATAAACCTGTGTTCAGCAGTCTGAACGTTCTCCACAAGGGGGAGCTATTAGCACTCATATCTCTCACACCAACAGGATCCCACTAATGCACATGTGTTTGTGGTTACAAATTACATGCATGTAACATAAAATGAAGTATTTGCTGTTATAAATTGTGTGTATATGATTACGCATTAAATATTCAGTAGATCATCGGTAGTGACGGGGCTGGCTTTTATTTTTTTTAACACATGAGCATCTCTTCCCTGCATACAGGCAGGTTTCCTAATCTGCTAGAGCTAACACAGGGTTCTCACTGAAATACATTAAAGGAACTGTGTTCTGCCTCAGCCTCTCCTACGCCGCTGGCCTTATCCGTCCCTGCCAATAAATGTTATCCTGTGTCATTATTGTCACAGCAGATAATGTAACATGTAAATATTCCGTGCAAACATCTAATGCAGCGTATTGCATCACCCCGGCTTGCGTCTAACTCAAGCCAGGTTTTCCAGATGCTTTAATTTTAAGCGTGTTCCAATTAAAGTCAACAAATGCACATTTTCTGTTTGGTATTCTCAAGGCCATAACAACGCAGAGCTCTCCAGCCTTCGCCTTAAAGAACCCAGCTACTGTTAAATTAATGCCTTGAAAAGCTAGGCTGAAAAAGGCTCGTCAAAATATGAAAGCTTTTGACAGTTAGCAAGCCCCTGTTTCTAGGCCTTCACTCCTGCGAGTTCATTTTGCTCCGTGTAAGTGCACGCCTTCCACCGCGGCTCCGGATTCATAGCTCTGCCCTCTCGGGGCATGACTTGAATCAGTGTGGCCTTGTTTCGCTATGGGTGACATTTTCATGTGTTATTTTGCATTACACTCGGTGGGAACTGTGGGAATATGTGTTGTAGAGAACAGCAGGAGGCCAACAGAACCAAAATTCTGGAGCTCTGTGAGAGGGGTTAACGCAGAAAAAGCAGCTGATATGTCACCCAGCGGGGGACTCGGCTGTGCCATTTTCCACGAGCTAAGCTCTTCTGGAGATCCTCTATCTCCAACACTTCCACTTTACGGGTCTGCGCTTTTTACTGCCTTCATACTTTA